>NC_056734.1:740369890-740634890 GCF_019279795.1 Protopterus annectens | reverse complement strand
GGCTCAGATTTTCTTTTACTACCTCAGCACAGGCCCCTTGCTATTCCTCCTGTTTCAGACATTGTAGATGTATTTATAGAGTCCAGTCTCACTCCTGACTCTCTACCACCAGCTCATGTTAAGTCAGACATACTACAGGGTTCCAGACTGTCATAAATTTCTTTATAGAAACCCTGCTGCTGACCCAGAAACTATTTCTCAGGGTTCCAAACGGGTCAAGACGTCCACTACAAAAAACCCTATTCCCTCTGATAGGGATTCAAGGGCCCTGGGCAGATGGAGGAAAAAGATTTACACTTCAGCTACTTTGGCTGTAAGGGCTTTAAATTGTCAGTTTCACATGCTTAAATATCAACATCTTATGTCACTACTAAAACGGAAAATGTTGGCAAATTCTGAATGTGCAGAAAACAAAGAAACAAAGGATTTATTGCATGCAACTGAACAAGTGGGAAAGCATACTTTGCAATATGGTTTTGATTCTCTGGAGGCCTTCTGCAGGGCTGCTGTTATGGGTTCTGTCATTAGGAGGCATGCTTGGTTAAAGGAACAGAATCTGCCTGATCATGTAAAAGCAAAATTATTATAGATGCTCCATTACAGCATGATACCTTGTTTGGTGTTAAAGCAGAAGAGGTGTTGAAGAAAATGGAGGACAAAGCCAAATCTATGCAAATAGTTAAGGATTTATTACAGGTACAGCCTCCCAGATTTAGCAGGAACTGGCCTGCAAAGACTTGGTCCTTTCCAGTGTCAGGCCACAAAGAGGCAGATACAGACGGCCCAGAGGCAGATCCCAGCCCCAGGGCTCGTACAGGT
Source organism: Protopterus annectens (assembly GCF_019279795.1). Lineage (NCBI taxonomy): Eukaryota > Metazoa > Chordata > Ceratodontiformes > Protopteridae > Protopterus > Protopterus annectens. The sequence continues at coordinate 740,634,071 of NC_056734.1, read as the reverse complement.
CTAAACAATGGAGTGCTTCTACCTCCAAAAGTGGAGAAGATAAATCATAGCCATCTCAATGACTTACCCCTGCCAGCACTGAGCACTTATCTTTTGACAGCTCCTTTAGGGGGAAAACTAGCACTTTTTTCACAAAATTGGCACATGATCACCCAGGACAAATAGGTTCCATTTTCACACCCTGCCAAGGGCAAACGGAATGCCAGACCTGCCACGTAATCAATGGCAGAGGCTCAAAAACAAGTTTCAGCCCTCATGAACATGAGGGCCATTCAGCGAGTGCCACAGCAAGAGCAGGGACAAGGATTTTACTCAAGACTCTTCTTGGTGCCCAGAAAGGACAATGCATGGAGACCAATACTGGACCTGCCTATTCTAAACATTTCTGGATATTCCAAATGTTGACTCTGCAGCAGCTTCTGCCCATGCTGGGCAAGAAGGCATGGCATGTGACTTTAGACCTAAAAGAGGCATACCTGCATGTCCCAATCAGACATTTATGCAGAAATTACCTCCGATTTATAGCTGGCTCAATGCACTACCAATTCTCTGCACTGCCCTTTGGCTTATCTACTGCACCCAGGGTCTTCACAAAATGCCTGGCACCAGTAATTGCATTTTGCAGATAGAGGAATTCAAATATATCCCTACTTGGACGACTGCCTAAGGGCATTACGCCACATTCAACCAGAGCAGCAGCTACTTCAGCAGCCTTCCTCAGAAGAGTACCAACCAAGGACATTTTGGAGGCTGCAACTTGGACTTCAGTGCACACTTTTACAAAGTACTACCACTTACCTCTTTACTCTAAATCCAGAGCATGCTTTGCCACTGCAGTTCTGCAGGGCCTCATAGCCACTCCTAATTCTATTTAGGCCCAGCCACCCAACCTCAGCTTTGGGATTCAACCCAAGTGTAATGACTGCAACAGTGAAACATGATGAACATAGTACAGTTGTGTACCTACCATAAATGTAGATGTTAGTGTATTCACTGTTGCAGTCCAGGTTACCCCCCACCACCCCCCTTTCATTGCTGGGACTTATCTGTACTTCTCTATTCTATACAACCTATGTGGTGTATTTGCTTGTAGATGAAGTTAATGTTTGTTAGTGCATGCTTTTTTATGAGCAGAATTTTTAGCCTACCCTTTTGGGGGCACCTGACATCTGGGGCAAGAAAAACTGAAGAAAATGGCATCGGCTGCATATTTTATACCCCCGGCACACTGACATCAGGGACGAGGCAACAGCAACCGACGCCGGACCAGGACTGTGGAATTCAGGCCGACTACGGGTAGCCTGCCAGCAGGATAACCCAAGTGTAATGACTGCAACAGTGAATACACTCTAACATCTACATTTATGGTAGGTACACAACTGTACTTTTTATTTAATGTGAGTTTACTCAAACTTGATGGGGGGGGGCATGTTGACAAGAAGGTAAATTGGAAGATTCATTAGTGTACACAAAGTGAAAGCCTGGAAAAAGGACAAGTGTAAATAGTTGAGTGGCAAGTAAAATGTAGGGCATGTTAGGAATGTAGATATTCTCTGTCATATGTGAGGCAACAGTATTATTGCTTTAGGGATATATGGGAAAGTGTAGCTGCAGAGCATGTTAGGCTAGAGGCACTAATAAATGGGGTGAGATCATTCAAGCAGCTACTGGGTGACTGCAGGTAAGGCAGAGGCAGAAGGTAAAAGTTCAGGACACAACATGGGGTGAATGAGGCCATGAAACAGAGTGGACAGGAAGTCTGTCAGTAGATAGTCTGGCCATGAGGTCCTGAAAGGGAGTGAATGAGAGAATGTAAGAAAGATTAAGAATAGGAATGAAAAAAGAGAGATAAGAGGCTAGGACAGATTCTTGTAGTGTACTTGAAGGCAGGTTTGCAGGAAAGATGAGAATCCAGTGGAAGCAGGTAAAAATGTACAGAAAGCAGTAGTAGAGGGAACTGGGAATAGTAACTTAAAATGAGGTAGAGCAGTTATGAAGAACAGAAGAGAGAAGTAAGAAGAGCACAGGAACTACTGGAGATGAGGAAAGAGAGCAAGAAGGGAAAATGAGTTATGGGGGGGGTGCAATAGCACAGGAAATCAGGCCGATAAAATTGATATAGGGTCAATAGGAAAGGGTTGCTTTGATAGCCTAATAACAAAAAAAAAATTATGGGAAGCAGGCCAGTAGAGGAGAAAACAAATGTAGCCTGACAGGAGTGAGGAACTCAAAATAATTTAACCAGTTGCAGGACAAATGTTGGGACTAGAGGAGTCCATCACCTGAGAAGGTTATGTGGGGTGGCAGAGCAGCAAAAGGGGTCTTAGCTGCAATTAAAACATTGCAAGGTTGACAGATATGACGGGCCCATCATTGACTAATTTAGTCTTTGGAAGTTGATAGTACAGATTATTTGTTAAGATGGACTATGGAAGAAACTACAGAGAGGACCAAGAAACTAGATGAAAGGTACTGTAAAGTTTTTTTTTCTTTTTTGTTATGCTTAAGTGCCTCCACATATTTTTCTTTGTCTAGATTTAAAAAGTTAACAGTAGTAATAGTTCATATTATCTTTGTTATACAGATTACCTGTTTTGAGTGGTTGTTATAATTTCAACTCATTTCAATTTGTAAATTTCAGAATGGACAAAACTTTTAAGAAGTGTACTAACTGTGGGCATAACTCCCATCCTAGATGCCCACAATGTGTGTGTGTGATTTGTTTAGGACCATAACCTCTTAAAGTGGATTGTTACAAGGATTTTGACCCTTGTTCCTTAGTGATAGAGTAATCTTCCATCAGAGCCCAGTTGACATACCAGAGAAGAGGAAAGACAAGAGTAAGTAAACCAGAAAGTGTATGGATGATGAATTGTGACACTACTTGTCCCCTAAAATGGCCAGAATATAATTTCCCCTTCCACATCACCGACAGAAGTCTCCAACCACTGAAATAATTATTAGAAACAAGCATTTGCTAATGAGCAGATCAGATCTGAAGAGTATCTTTGTACCCAGCTGTTATATCAGATGGACTTTGGATGAAGGGGATCCAGCATTATGGTACATTCATAGGTTCATAGATTAGTACTAGGCTAACTGTCCTTGCAAGCCATTTTAAGCCTAGCCAAATATCCCTTGTGAGATTCGAACCCTGCACCTTGTGTTTGTAAGGCAAACACCTTAACCATTAGGCTACCCTCCCAATCCTTAACTTCCATTTTCTTTAAGTAAATAGGAATAAAAAAGGAAAATGGTGGTGGAGTCGGGAAAACTAAAGCTGGCAAGAAGTCCAAGGAGGATAACATACAGAAATTTAAAGTTTTTTTTTTTTGGCTCTCTCCACAATAGAAAATGAGAGAAGAGTTATAATGTGAACATGGCATATGTAAGGGTTAGTCAGGAGTTTATAGAAAAAGTATCCACTTAGAAAGTCCTTTTTCATTGCACAGCTAAAGGTATTTAGTTGAGGTCCCGGGATGTAATTGTTTCACTGTATTCAGCATATATTTTCTGGTAAGAGTATAATGCCCCTTTCAGTATGTACTTGTACAAACACTCTGTAAAACTGGAATGGCTGCAACATTTTCTCACTAAAAACAAAAGGGAGGGGGGGGGCAACATTGTAAAAAAAAAAAAAAAAGTGTTGATTGTATCATACAGGCTACTGGGAAGTGACCTCTGCCTTATGCATACAGCTTCAACAGACCCTGTTTTGTCAGACTTATCACACATTCACAAATCTAATAGTAACATACACCCAGTCAATGGATCTTAATGTCTTTTGCAAAATAGAAAATTTTGGAGGGAAAGGTTTTTATCATAAAGAATACCCCTCGGGTCAAATAGTAAAGAAAAGGACGACTTAGTTTTTTACATGCATTTTGAGCAATTGGATGGGTAACCACAAACTCGCTCCTGGTTTAGTACCCCTGTGCTTCATGGATTGGGAAAATATGAAAATGTTTCAACATGTCCCTGTTTAGACCATCTCTGGGTTATGTACAGACTAAAATCTCCCATAGCAGTGTAAGGTTAGGCTTAAGCTCCTCACGGAACAATAACTAATAAGTACCTGTAAAATACATTGTGGGCTCTGAGAATCAAAGGCACAGGGGCCAGAAAATATACCCTGAAGATTCCTTAATTGGCTGGAGGACTGTCCGGGCCCTTAGTGGGATTGTTTACTGATGTGTAGTATGTGGAAAGAGTACTTAAGATAGAGCTGTCATTCTAGCTGGATGAGCTAGAATCAAGTCAGAGTTGCAGACTTGAGACTAACCTCAGTGGCATGGTAAGTCTTGGAAAAGTGCCGTGACGGAAATGGCATCCTACTGGTCTAATTTAATCCACTTACATGACAGGGTTTTATTGTAAGCGGGATCGGGGCATCTAGTAGGCATCTGTGTTTATTTAAGAAAGTATGTGGCCTGGACTCATAGGCAACAATTTTCTTACACCATTTAGTTTCCTAAATTCAAAACCTTGATAACAGATAAACGGTACATTGTAGTAAGAACATGCATGTGTAGTTATAGTGAATAGCATAGTTTTAAGTACTTCCAAAGCACCTAACTGCATCAGAACAAGAATTTCAATAAGAAAGTAAAATTAGAAGAACAAATGTAAGGCAAGGGCACCCAACAAGTGTATCTAACAGAAGCATTGATCTGTCATCATTGTTGAATTTAGATATTAAGGGTGAGAAATAATCCGTGAAATTAAGTAATGTCTGTTAAGAGAGTTGCATTGAGCTTGTCCTTGACAAAAAAGTGAGAACATTTTAGCTTTTTGCAAATTTAGGAGAATTGAAAATTTTTAGATTGGGTTTAGAAGATGCTTGTCTCCTGCTAAGAAATAAGTGAAAGGGAATAGTTGAGAACAGCCTTGAAGTGTAAGAATGTTGTGAGAAATATGAAGAGAAGCTTATTTTGTGTGTGTGTGTGTGTGTGTGTGTGTGTGTGTGTGTGTGTGTGTGTGTGTGTGTGTGTGTGTGTGTGTGTGTGTGTGTATAGTCTGCCAGTGACCCAGAGGTGCATAAAAAGTTTTGCAGTATATGTAGCATGCTGATTGTGTTTAACATTTGGGGAAAAAGGCAACACTGTTCTGTATGCATTCAGCACAGTTGAGGCAATAAGATGCTTCTTGGGAAACAGCCCTGCCACAGAATATATTATAGAGCTTGTCCATTTTTGTTTAACAAAGAATTTTTTTGAAATTAATAATGAATTTCTACCATCAGAAACAAGGCACTGTCATGGGGACAGCTTTTGCTCCTATGTATTCCAACCTCAGCATGGGTCTGTTTGAAAGGGAATATTTATACAGGAATACTTTTTTCCACAAACGTCAAATATTGTAGATTTATTGACTACCTTATGTTTTTGGTAGAGGGAGGAAAATAATTAGTTGACTAATTTATAGCTGACTTACAAAATAACAGGTTTGAATTAAAATTTGACAGTCTGAAGATTGGGTCTTGTATCCCTTTTTTAGATGTCATAGTAGATATTTCAGATGAGAATATTTTAAAAACTTCACAGTTCATAGGAAATTTAATGATGGTACACAATTTTGGTATGGTGAAGGCTGCCATCCACTCCATACAGTACACGCTATTCCCTTTGGTAAATTTTTTCATTTGTATATACTGAAGAGTATCTTAAACAAGAACTAGGTAAAACTATATATATGTTTAAAAATAGGAGTTGTGATGTGAAGACAATACATGATAGTTGGCAGAAATTTTTGGATATCAAAGCAACCCAGGACAGGCAATATACTGGGGCTGTGTATGAGAGAGAGAGAGAGACAAGAAAATATACAATCTGAAGTAGTTAACTTCATTTGTCCATCAACCTGTGGGTATCGGATCCATATCGGATCTGAGCCGGCAACTTCAAACAGCTAAGATCCGAGCTCCAAGCTGCTCCTCTTACCCATAATCCCCTGCCATCCATCTCTGACCCCAGATCTCGTTTGCCGCGGTTGAATCAACAGCTTTGAATTAGTTCCAGGCGTGGGAGTTAGTCGTTCTGTGAAAAAAAAAATTATTTTTGTCTAACTTTTCTTATAGTCTGATATTGCTTGTTGTGTGTGTTGCTCCCTAATATTAAAATCCTTTAGTTATAATATCTCGTTATTTTTAGTGTAGTTTATTCCTCCCTGTGTGTGTGAAGGCGTGTGTGTTGGGTCTTGTGTTGCTTTTAGTTAAACTATGTGCGAGGCCCCAAAAACTTTTTTCTCTAAATGCACCGAGTGTGGCCATAAGCTATCCCCAGCGGATGGCCACACTCGTTGTGTTATTTGCCTTGGGGTTGACCACCTTTCCTCAGGCTGCACTATTTGTGCAGCCTTCAACCCCAGGGCCTTAAAGGACAGGAGGTAGAAGTTGATTCTGGCGGGACTTTTGTCCCCGGATTTGGCTTTGACCTCCTCTCCCTTGGTGGCACCTGCCGCGGCAGTGCCCCCTTCCACCCCTGCTCCCCTGGTCGGGACACAACCTCCCACCTTAGGCCAGGAGGAGAGGGAAGCTAGGCGGGAGAAGAAAGATAGACACCACAACTGGCAGGCCGAGTCTTCCTCCTCTGCTCTGCCGGCTAAACAAGCTGCCTCTCCCAGGGTTCCGGGCCTTCTCCTTCCTGGCTCCATTCACCTCACTCCTCTCCGGAGGAGGAGACTCGGTCGCCTTCGAGGTGGCACTCCCGGCCTGCCTCGGTGGCCTCTTCTAGGTTCACCCGAAGCTTGTCTGATGCAGATGTGGATGGGATGATGCGTAGGTTCCTCCAGGCCCAGCTGCAGATGGGAGTGCTCATGCCTCCCCCCTCCTCCAGGGGGGAGCTCGACCCCCTTTTTCGCCCCGATTGCTCCTTCTCCCACCCACTTCCGGGGTTCGAAGCCTTCGGATACGGGTTGCATAGGAGCTTGGGGAGGTTTGGCGCTGATAGTGTTTTGTACTTCGGCTCCGACCGCGCCCTCAGGTCCCTTTTCAGATCCAAGCTCTCTGAGCCGAGAGCTGAGCTTCGGATCCGGAGGTGTCAGTTTGTCTTCGGCTCCGTCTCAGTCGGAGCATACTGGCGCTTCGGATCAGATTGCTTCGCGCTGGCCCCTATCCACACATCGAATCTGAGGGGGCTGCTCTCGGATCCTAGAGAGAGCAGTTCTCCCTCGGCGTTCGATGTTGTGGAGAGGGTATTGTCGAGGGATTCCAGGCCCCAGGCTCTGACTACGGTTCCACCATGCACTCTCTCTCAGATGGGCCTACCTTCCATCACCCGGCCCCAGGGACAAGCCTGCACCTACGTCCCAGATGGTTCCCTTAGAGGAACAAGATGTGGTTGGTGAGGCCTCTTCGAACAGTCCCCCCCCCCCCCCCCCCGAGGAGGTCCCTCATAAACATAAGTGCAAGAGGAGGCACTTGGACTCACCTGAGTCTTTGACAGAAGACACTGACTTAGAGGAAGGGGAAGGTTCTGCTAGCCCCCCCCCCCCCAAGGATTTCTCCTTCGGAGACATTATGGAAATGCTTTGAATTAGAGGGGGGTGGTCAGCTCCAACGCCTTCCTCGGATGAGTCTGTGTTTCTGGAGGTGTTTGACACAGGCCCATCTACCTCTTAGGTGTCCCCTCCTGCCGATGCCCTAGTAGATCTCATTACTACCAGGGCATGGAAGGAACCGGACACTGTTGAGCCCATTCCAAAGAGACCGGATAAAATTCTTAGCCCCCCCACTGATAGGACGGTATGGAGCAAGGGTGCTCCTGTAGATGTCATGTTGGCGGCTGCCACCAAGAAGGGAACTGGCCCAGGAGAGTTCCTCTGTCCATTTTCCTGACAAGGACTTTCGGACGAAGGACTGCCTGGGGAAGCGGATGTTCGCTTCAGCTACCTTCGTGGTAAGGTTGCTGAACTATATGGCACACATACGATTCCAGCGGCATCTCATCAAGAAATACGCCAGGTTGCCCCCATAGTTCATGTCGACTGAGGATAAGAAGGTATTCTCAGCTCAAATGGCCACTCTGAAGTCCATCTCGAACACTTCTATGTGACTCCTCTCCCATGCTACGGAAGGAGCCGCTAGAGCTAGTGGAGCGGGCGTTGTTATGAGATGACATGCTTGGCTCCGCCTCTGAGATTTTGCGGAACCCTTAAAGGCGTCCTTCGCACATGCCTCGTTTGACGGTTCTTCGCTTTTTGGCAAGACTGTCTGCGACACGCTGGTCCAGAGCGAGAAAGATGGGAAGGCGTTGTCTGCTCTCGGAGTCCGCTTCTCTGCTCCCCTGAGGTCCTTCTCCAGGAACCAAAGGGGACAGAAGAAGATGTGGTACCGGAAGTCTCAACAGTCCCGTTTTGCTCCGGACCCCTCGTCCTTCAGAGGCAGAGGAGGACAGGGTGGATGCCAGCCCAGAGGCAGAGGGGGACCGAAGAATTTCGGGTCGAGAGAACCCTTTTCGGATCGGCCCGCGCAACAGCCCTGAGGGGTTACTCGACTGCTCCTCTCTGGAGGCAGTCTGGGGACGTTTCTCGAGGCACCTAGCAGTTTGGGAGCCCATTACAACAGATCGCTGTGTACTTCAAATCATATCCAGAGGTTACAAAATCCCCTTTCTGAATCCCCCTCCCAGACCCCGGAGCCTCCCTGATGTCCCACCCAATCGAAGGGAGGCAGCAGCAGAAATTAAAGCAGCTGCTAGAAAAAAGAGCGATCCAGTGCGTCCCCCTAGACCAGTCCGGATCGGGCTTCTACTCCAGGTTCTTTCTGGTGCCAAAAAAGACGGGGGACTTGAGGCCAATCTTCAACCTGTCCTTACTAAACCTGTCAGTGGCCAAAGAAAAGTTCCGGATGGTCACCATTCAATCCATTCTCCCTCTCTCATACAGGAGAACGACTGGATGTGCTAGATAGACCTCAAGGAAGCGTACTACCACATATTGATGGACAGACAATCCAGAAGGTTTCTCCGCTTCCGGCTAGGAGCCAGTCACTAACAGTTCAGAGCCCCTCCCCTTTGGTCTCACCACAGACCCCAGGGTGTTCACCAAAGTTTTGGCAGTAGTAGCGGCCCACCTGAGACTCCAGGGAATACAGGTCTTTCCCTACCAGGACGACTGGCTCCTGACCGCCCCCAACAGAGATTACTTCCTCCACCTGGCCTCCTGGCTGGGAATCGCAATCAACCTCAACAGATCTTCCCTTCATCCAACCCAGATCTTAGACTTCATAGGAGCCAGATTAGACACAAACCTATTGAGAGTCGTCTTAACTCCGGACTGGATTCGTACCCTGAAGCACCACGTACTGGCCATTTTACAATCCTTGGCTCCTCCAGCGGAATTGGTTCTGAGGGTTGTATGTTCCATGGCAGCCAAGATCAATCTGCTACCTTTAGTGCGCTTGAACATGAGGGTACTACAATGGACCTTGCAGGTTCAATGGTACATCCTGCTACGCCCACTGAGTACACCCATCCGCCTCAGCAGGGCTTGCAGGAATTCCCTGCTCTGGTGGCTCCAGTCACTGGACCTCCAGATAGGGCACCCCTTTTCTATGTCCCCCACCTCTAACCACGGTGACCACGGACGCTTCTCGCCTAGGGTGGGGGGGGGCACTGTATGGGCAGAGCCATCCAAGGCACGTGGACCCATTCAAAGACCTTATTGCATATCAATGTCCTGGAGATGAGAGTGGTGCTTTTGGCATTGCAAGCACTCCAGGCCCTTCTTCCCTTAGGGACAGTTGCAATTCAGACAGACAACATATCAGTGGTCTGGTATATCTACAAACAGGGGGGAACCAGATCCTACCCACTTTGTCGAGAGGCCATGAGAGTTTGGGAATGGGCGATCTCCAGCAACCGCTTTCTCATAGCAACGCACATTCCGGGTCAGTCGAACATTTTGGCAGACAGGCTGAGTCGAACCATCCTCTCACCGTACGAGTGGTCTCTGAACCCCAGAATAGAGAAGCAAATCTTCCTCAAGTGGGGTCAACCTTGCTGCGATCTCTTCGCGTCTCCTTCGAACGCAAAGTGCAACGACTACTTTGCTCTAATTCCCCCACCAGGGGAATCCCCCAGAGATGCTCTGGTGCATGTTTGGCCATCCGGTCTACTTTATGCTTATCCTTCTCTTCCCCTAATGCTAAAATTCTTGCAGAAAGCCCGTCGGTTGGGGAGCAGAGTGATCCTCATAGCCCCATTCTGGCCTCGTCAAACATGGTTCCCATGCCTATGGTCTCATCTAGTGAATCCTCCATGGATTCTAGATCCCACTCCGGATCTGATCTCTCACCCACTGGGTTTACCAACTCCAAACCTGGACAACCAAGCTCACAGCTTGGCTGATCCAGTTCCAGTAATAGTTAGGACTCCCGGTATCTCATTCCCTGTTAAGGCTATTTTAGTGGCTGCTCATAAACCTTATACGAGAGAGGTTTATAACAGCAAATGGAAACACTTTACTATCTGGGCGGAGCACAGAAAGTTGGATCCCTTTACAGCTCCCATACCAGCGGTGTTAGAATTTTTGTCGACCTTATTCGACCAAGGTGCTAGCTCTTCCATGGTCAAAGTCCAGTTAGCTGCAATTTCCCATTATCATGTGGGAAGTGATCTTGGTTCCTTAGCATCTTCCAAATTATGTAAGACTTTCTTAAAAGGCACCTTCCTCTTAAGGCCTCCGGTGAAAGACGCAGTCCCTCCATTGGATTAAACCCTTGTTCCAAGGTCCTTGAATGCCCCTCTGTTTGAACCCACAGCCTCGGTGGATCTGAAATACTTATCTTGGAAGATGGCCTTTCTCATCGCTATCACTTTTGCTAGAAGGGTTTCGGAGCTTCTAGCCCTTTGCGTCAAACCCCCGTACTTGGTCTTCCATAAAGAGAGTTTCCCTCAGAACCAATCCCTCCTTTCTACCCAGAGTTGCTTCTGAGCCCAATATTAATCAATCTATTAATTTACCAGTTTTCTTTCCAAATTGTCAAAACAAGGGTGAATACAAATTACATTCTCTGGACGTACATAGGCAATTGAGATTCTACTTGCACAGGACCATTGAACATAGGCAATCTGAGCAACTCTTTGTATCCTTTGCAAGACCCTCTTTGGGCAAACCAGTATCAAAAGTTACATTGTCCAGATGGATTGCCCAATGTATACTTCTTGCATATAAGAGTTCTGGTAGACCTGAACCTGAGAGTCCATGCTCATTCTACCCGATCGATTTCTACTTCTGCTGCCTTTTGCTCCAGAGTGTCCTTGGACGACATTTGTTCAGCAGCCACTTGGGCTTCATCCCATACTTTCATTAACCATTACAAGTTGGATCTAATTTCCAGAGAGAGAGCATCCTTTGGCTCTGCAGTGCTCCGGAATATCCTTCCATGAGGACCCCCCCAAGTTTGGGTAGCTGGGGACTCTCCCACAGGTTGATGGACAAATGAAGTTATCTACTTCAGATAAAGAAGTTATGTACTCACCATAACGTTCCATCTGAGTAGGTAAACTTCATTTGTCAGCAGCCAACCCCCCCCCCCTTCCATCCCCCTAACCTATAGTGCATCCTAGAAGGATTCCCTGTCCTTTTCTCCGGATAACACCAGATTAGGAGTTGCAGGTGATCCTTTGTTGTAATATGCTGTTTTACTATAGCAAACTCTATCTGAGGTCAGAGAGGGATGATAGGGGTTATGGGTAAGGGGAGGAGCTTGGAGCTCGGATCTTAGCTGTTTGAAGCTGCTGGCTCGGATCCGATATGTATCCGATACCCACAGGTTGCTGACAAATGAAGTTTACCTACTCAGCTGGAACATTATGGTGAGTACATAACTTCTTTTTTTGTTACTACAGAGTGTTGCCTTAGTTCTAAAATAGATCCAAGTTAGACATTTCTGGAAATACAGGATATCTTTAAGGGATGCTTCAGAGTGGTTGAATAAAGAACTAGTATTTTCCTACAGAAAAGGAAAAAGTATGCATAACTTTTTGGTAAGAGGTAAATTCAGCAGTCTATCTTCCAATATACCATGTAGTTAGACAATGTATGGTACATTTGCTTGTGGCAAATGTTAGGCTTGTAAGTGTGTAATAAAAACTTTCCCTAGAATTAATAATGATGTTCTTCGTGTTTCACTGTTGCAGTCATTACACCTGGGTTATCCTGCTGGTAGGCTACCCTCAGTCGGCCTGAATTCCAAAGTCTAGGTCCTGCGTCGGTTGCAGTCACCTCTTCCCTGACGTCAGTGCGCTAGGAGTATAAAAGATGCAGCCGACGCCATTTTCTTCAGTCTTTCTTGCCGCGCGGTGCCCGAAGCAGAAGCAGTTCGCAAGTGCCGGTCGGCCGACTCTTGAGATTTTCGTGTTCGAATTTCAGATCCGAAGTATTCATTAAAAGCTAAGTACCCCATTGGGGAAAACTTTTTTTTCTTGCTCCAGACCGATGTCAGAAAAAGTTAATTGTATTTCTTGTGGATAGCAAATACCTCATAAGGATTTTCATTCTTACTGTATTCCTTGCTTAGGCCCTGACCATGACGTTGCTTGTTGTAGGTTTTGTGCTAGATTTAACCAGCACACTATAAAGCGCCGGTACGATTTTGCATTTCACTATTTTGGCAGAAGATTTAATTACACAAAGCCGTCGTATAGCCAGCTGACTACCGCAATTCACAAGAAATGCAAAGAAAAAGAAAAGGACAGGCATCCAAGGTCTAAAACAGATGACGCTTCTCCTAAACCAGTTGCCGGCTCGCCGGCTCTCAGGTGCTTTCACAGCCCCTGATGCCCGCTACTTTCGACCCGCAGGCTGCTGCAGACTCCCACGTGGAGTCTAGGCCACTGGAAGCTCAAGGTATTGTACCTTCGGAAACTATTCCCTCAGATGGGTCCTGAGCCGCTGAGCAGGCATCGGCTTCTGAGGGAGTTTTCAGACCTACTCAATTGTACATTAAAGCGACTCCAGCTACAAAGGCAAAGACTAAAGCATCTTTAAAGACAAAGAAACAAGTACAACAGCTTCATGGTCAGGCCTCCATGCCCAAAAAACAGATGCTCAAAATGGCCGAAGACTTAATTACTTTGAATCAGGGGTTCCCATCCCCCTCCTGATAAGAGGCCTAGGCAAGAGACAGAATATGACTATTCAGATCAGGTTTCCATTTAATCTGATTCCTTTTCTGATCAGGAATACTCTTCCTCCCTATGAGGATTCTGATGCTGAAGAATCTATCCCTTCAGCCTCTCCTCCTGAGGATTACTCTTTTGGGGAAACCTGGCATACCATGAGGGAACATTTCCACTGGGAGAGCCAAGATTATTCTGAATCTAAGAAAAGGCTCAGAGACTTCCTTTTACTCCCACAACACAGGCCCCTAGCTATTCCGCCTGTGTTAGACATTGTAGATGTATTTTTAGAGTCCAGTCTGACCCATGACTCCTTACCTCCAGTTCCTGTTAAGCCGGACAGGTACTACAGGGTGCCTGACTCATAAATTCCTTTTTAAAAATCTTGCTGCTGACCCAGAAACTATTTCTCAGGGTCCCAAAGGGGTCAAGGCATCCACTGCATAAAACCCTACCCCCTCCGACAGGGATTCTAGGGCATTAGACAGATGGAGAAAGAAGATTTACACCTCTGCTACCTTGGCTATAGGGGCTTTAAATTGTCAGTTTCATATGCTCAAATTTCAGCAATATATTATGTCACTGCTTACGCAGAACATGTTGATAAATTCTGAATGTGCAGAAAACAGAGATGCAGGATTTATTGCATGCAGCAGAGCAAGTTGGAAAGCATACTTTGCAATGTGGTTTTGATTCTTTGGAGGCCTCCTGCAGGGCCGCTGTTATGGGTTCTGTCATCAGGAGGCATGCTTGGTTAAAGGAACAAAGTCTGCCTGACCATGTCAAAGCAAAATTATTAGATGCTACATTGCAGCATGATACCTTGTTTGGTGTTAAAGCAGAGGAGGTTTTAAAGAAAATGGAGGACAAAGCTAAATCTATGCAAACGGTTAAGGATTTCTTACAGGTACAGTCTCCAAGATTTAGCAGACGCTGGCCTACAAAGAATTGGTCCTTTCCAGTGTCAGACAGATCACAAAGGGACAGATACAGATGCCCAAGAGGCAGATCCCAGCCCCAAGGTTCGTACAGATCTAAACAATGGTGTGCTTCTACCTCCAAAAGTGGAGAAGACAAATCACAGCCATACAGGAAACGGTCAAAATGACTTCCCCCTGCCTACACCAAGCACTTATCTTCTGGCAGCGCCTTTGGGAGAAAACTAGCACTCTTTTCTCAAAATTGGCATATAACCCAGGACAAATGGGTCCTAGACGTAATGTCACAAGGCTACAAGTTTCACTTCCATACCCTGCCAAGGACAAACGGTTGGCCAGACCTGCCCAAACATCAATGGGCAGAAGCACAGAAACAAGTCTCATCCATCATGGACATGAGGGCCATTCAACAAGTACTAGAGCAAATGCAGGGACAAGGATTTTATTCAGGACTGTTCTTGGTACCAAGAAAGGACAAGACCTGGAGACCAATACTGGACCTATCTATTCTAAACACGTATCTGGATATACCAAAATTCAAAATGTTGACTCAACAGCAGCTTCTGCCCATACTGGGCAAGAAGGCTTGGCTTGTGACTTTAGACCTAAAAGAGGCATACCTGCATGTACCAATCAGACAAACCTGCAGAAGAAACCTCATATTCAAAGCTGGCTCAGTGCACTACCAATTCTCTGCACTGCCCTTTGGCTTACCTACTGTGCCCAGGGTCTTCACAAAGTGCCTGGCACCAGTAATCGCATTCTGCAGACAGAGGAATACACATATATCCTTACTTGGATGACTGCCTCATTCAAGCAGAGAACAAGGACATTTTACTACAGCATCTGGCGTTTGTAAAGAGATTTCTAACAGGCCTAGGGTACACAGTCAACGAAAAGAAATCAAAACTAGTACCCTCTCAAGGGGTAATATTCCTGGGTGCAAGCTTAAATACAACTGCCCACATGGCTTATCTCACGCCAGACAAACAAAGGCAACTGACTATTTCAACCTGTTGGCAACAAAGGCCCAGTTATCTTCAAGAAAAATTCTGCAGGCTTTGGGCTTCATGGCATCCTGCATTCTACTAATTCCATATGCAAGACTGCATATGTTGAAACTTTAATGGTACCTAAAAAGTGTTTGGGCTCAACATTGCCACAGCCTGGAAACCATAATTACCCTCCTTCCCTGCCTGCAACAGGAGTTTCGATGGTGGGCGAAGGCTTGCCACCAGAACAAGGGACAGCCATTCACTTTACCCCAGCCAGGCAGGCATTAACAACGGATGCATCGAATTATGCCTGAGAGGCCCACATGGCAGGAAGATGTATTCAAGGCACGTGGTCTGCAAACCAAATGTATCTACATATCAATCAAAAGGAGTTGCTAGCTATTCAGAATGCCCTGACAGCCTTCAAGGTCCTACTTCATCCAGGACAACTACTGATAGACTGACGACACCATGGTCATGTGGTATATTAACAAGCAGGGAGGCACTCATTCTTACCCCCTTTGCAGACTAGCCATGACTTTGTGGGACACAGCATTGACTTACCAAGTACATCTGCAGGCTTAATTCCTGCCAGGAAAGATAAATACTCTGGCAGATGAATTAAGCAGAAACCTCATGGATCTCCATGAGTGGAAGTTGGTTCCACAAGTCTTCAGCATGATAAGGAAATGGGGATGCCCGGATATAGATCTATTTGCCTCTCCTCACAACTACCAACTAAAAAGATTTTGCACAAGGACTTATCACAGACAAGCATGGAGAGTGAACACCCTATCTTCCAGCTGGAAAAGCTTAGCAATTTATGCCTTTCCTCCCCAAGGTACTCCTAAAGGTCAGGCAAGAGAAGCCAAAGATGATACTGATTGCCCCAGACTGGCCCCGCCAGTACTGGTATCCAATCCTAAGGAACTTGTCCCAATGCCCGCCTTGGACTTTGTTTCAAATACCTCATCTACTGTCCCAACAAAACAATCAGATCCTGCACAGCCAACTCAAGACCTTAAATCTGGCAGCATGGTGGATAATGTAGTCATACACAACGCGCCTCTCACTAAAGCTGTGATGGATGTCATTTTGGAGGCCATAAGGCCTAGTACCAGAAAATCTTACGTTGGAAAATGGAAGAGATGCTGTGCCTGGAACCAGGCACAAGGAATTGACACAGCTGTACCAAATATTCCTCAGATTTTGCAATACTTAACTGAGATGCTGAACAAAGGCCTATCCTCCTCATCAATTAAAATTCATGCCTCTGCCATTTCGGCTCATTACAATACAGAGCCACCAATCTTTTCACATCCTTTAAGGCAGTACCTCAGAGGAGCCAAAAACTTAAGGCCTCCTAAGAGATCACCAATACCTGCATGGGACCTGAATTGTGTCTTGGAAAATCTTACCCTGGCTCCTTTTGAGCCAGCCGCTATAGCTGATATAAGGTTTTTATCTTGGGAAAACAGCTCTGCTACTAGCAATAAACTCTGCAAGACGAGTCTCAGAGCTACAGGCACTCATGGCTGTGGAACCTTACATCATTTTTTATCCAGACAGGGTTTCTTTGAGGACAAACCCGACATTTATGCCTAGTGTCCGGTGTGGCCCTTAACCAAACTATTCATCTGCCTACTTTTTATCCAAACCCACAGAATAAGGGGGAGCGAATTCTGCATTGTTTGGACATAGCTATGCTTCTACTTGAACAGAACCAAAGCTTTCAGAAAGACAGAGCAACTGCTAGTGGCATATGCTGCAGGATCACAAGGAAAGGCTATCTCAAAGCAGACCATTTCAAAGTGGATAGGCCACTGCATTCATTTCTGCTATTCACAACATGGCAAGCCAGTGCCTAAGGGCATTAAGCCACATTCAACTAGAGCAGCAGCCACTTCAGCAGCCTTCCTCAGGGGAGTACCAACCAAAGACATTTTAGAGGCTGCTACCTGGAGTTCAGTGCACACCTTTACAATGCACTATCATTTACCACTCTACTCTAAATCCAGGGAAGGCTTTGCCACTGCAGTTCTGCAGGGTCTCATAGCCGCTCCTAATGCTATTTAGCCCCAGCCTCCCAACCATAGCTTTGGGATTCAACCCAAGTGTAATGACTGCAACAGTGAAACACGAAGAACATAGTACAGTTGTGTACACTTACATGTAGATGTTGGAGTGTATTCACTGTTGCAGTCCAGATTACCCACCCACCATCCTCCATATCTTTGCTGGAACTTATTCTACACTTCTCTAATCTATACAGCCTATGTGATGTATTTGCTTGTAGATGAAGGTATAAAATATTTTGGTGCATGCATGTTTTATTGGCATATTTTTAGTCTACCCTTTAGGGGGCACCTAACATCTGGGGCAAGAAAAACTGAAGAAAATGGCGTCTGCTGCATCTTTTATACCCCTGGCACACTATCCTCAGGGAAGAGGCGATAGCAACTGATGCCCGACCTAGACTTTGGAATTTAGTCCAACTGAGGGTAGCCTGCCAGCAGGATAACCCAAGTGTAATGACTGCAACAAGTAAATACACTCTAACATCTACATTTATGTTAAGTGAACACAACTGTACTTTTCTTTTAGAACTTGTGGCCATTTCACTTGTAATACTGAAGACGTTGTATACGCCTTGAGATGTCCTCGCAACAAATTTTATATTGGAGAAACTAAAAGGTGTTAAAACTAGAATTTTAGAACGCGTGAGGGATATTAATAAAAAAGCAGAGTTCAATAGCTGAACATTTTAGTTTGTTTCATGATGGAGAAAGTAAAGGGCTACTAGGTACTGTTTTGGAAAAAATACAAATATCTATATTTGATGATGATCATCGTGATGTCCTTCAAGAATGCAACTGCAGTCAATAACATATGGGTTGTCCTGCATCAGGCAGCCCTCGGTCGGCCGGATTCCAAAGTCTGGGTCCGACGTCTGCTGATGTCGCATTTCTCTCTGACGTCAGAGTGGCTGGAGTATATAAGCATCAGCCGATGCCATCTACAGTCTTTCTTGCTGCGCGGTGCCCGAAGCAGAAGCAGTTCGCAAGTGCCGGTCGGTCAGCTCCTGTATTCTTAGAAACCGAAGTCATCAAAAAAGCCAAGTACCCCGTTGGGGACCTTTTCTTGCCTCAGCCGATGTCAGAAATTACTGAAAAAATTGTTTGTCTTGTGGTAAACAAATACCTCATAAGGATTTCTACTCTTACTGCCTCCCTTGCCTTGGCCCAGAACACGACGTCTCGGCCTGTGCCACCTGTGCTCGCTTCAATAAGCGCACTCTCAGGCGCCGGGCGGAGTTCGCTGAAGACTTTTTCGGTTAAAAATTTGATTATATGGCGTCGGAACAACCGACAATGCAGACTCCTAAGAAACGAAAAGACCGGGACCGACATCCTTGGCCCGCGTCTTCCACCGACACCACGCCAAAACTAACCGCGAGTGCCCTGGTTCCCTCTGAGGCGGTTATTCCACCGCTCCGAACCGAAGACACAGCATTACCGATACCTCCGATACCGGAGGCCACTCCGCCAGTTATTGATTTTCCTCCGGATACTGAAACCGAGGAAATGCCCGAGACCATTGCTGTTAAGGTCACTCCTGCACGTGGAGCGGCTAGGCCTCCCATGTCCATGTCTATCAAGGCCTACACACCTGCCAAGGCAGCCAGCAAGTCCAAGCATCTTACTGCTAAAACCTTACCTCAGCCTACTCCTGAAACTCAAATCATGTCTATGGCCGCAGATTTAATTTCCCTGATCAGAGGTTCTCAGGCCCATCCTGAGAGGATCCCAGCCTCCTCCTGATAAGAGGCCCAGGGTTGAACCCTCTGACCCTCTTCCTTCAGATGAAGATTCTGAGGACTCTGTTCACTCCGAAAGCCAGGAAGAGCCCTTCCAGACCTATGAGGATTCAGATGCAGAGGACTCCATTCCCTCGGCCTCTCCTCCTGAGGATATTTCTTTTGGGGAAGTTCTGCATTCCATGAGGGAGCATTTTAAGTGGCAAGGCCAGGAATATTCAGATTCCAGAAAGCGCCTTCGAACCTTCCTTAAAAAGCCCCAACACAGACCCTTAGCTATTCCTCCTGTGCTTGATGTTTTGGATGATTTATACTCTGACTCCAGTGTTACCCCTGATACTCTTCCTCCTGCTCCTGTCAAACCTGACGGATACTATAGGGTCCCAGAAACCCATTCTCATTTATTTAGGGCCCATGCTGTTGATTTAGAAACAATTTCCCAGGGGCCTAAAGGGGTTTCAGCTACCACCTCCAAAAACCCTTTGCCTTCCGACAGGGAAGCAAGGTCCTTAGAGAGATGGGGGAAGAAAGTTTACACCTCCACTACTTTATCTATGAGAGCTCTCAATTGTCTCTTTCACATGTTTCAATATCAGGATTTCCTGTTAGATGATTTACAGAAAAGATTGGCCTCTCCTGAACCTTTAGATAGGAAGTCTTTGCAGGAGGCTGTGCATAATTCTCAGCAGGTTAGCAATCACTTTCTACAGTGTGGATATGATGCATTGGAGGCTTCATGTAGGGCAGCTATGACAGGGGCGGTCATTCGTAGACATGCATGGTTAAAAGAACAACCTTTACCAGATCATGTTAAGGCAAAACTTCTTGACACACCCTTGGAAAAGAACAAGCTTTTTGGTGCTAATGCTAAAGATGTGTTGAAGTCCATTGAGGAAAAAGCCAAGTCAGTTCAGACAGTCAAAGATTTCCTCCAGGTTTAGCCGCCCAGATTCAGCAGGAACTGGCCTTCTAAAAACTGGTCCTTTCCTAATCCTGAAAGATTTCAAAGGGTAATAACAGGCGTGCCTGAGGAAGAGGGCAATACAGAGGATCCTACAGGGGACAACAATGGCAACCAGCAAACCAAAGAAGTGACACAGGGGGTTTTCCTGCCCTGCAGGGACAATCTCAATGACTTTCCTCTAGTTCCGCTGACCAAGGAGCAAGCAGAAGCTCCTTTGAGCGGAAAGTTATGTTTGTTTTCAAAAAATTAGCACAAACTGACGAAAGACAAATGGATTTTGGACATTATAGACCACGGTTACAGGTTCCATTTTCATACCTTGCCAAGAAAACAAGGCATGCCAAACCTTCCACAAAATCAGAGGGCAGAGGCTATCAAGCAAATTTCTCTGCTTGCTCAGATCAAAGCAATAGAAAAAGTTCCACAACAAGAGCAAGGTCAGGGGTTTTATTCAAGACTGTTCCTTGTTCCAAGAAAAGAAACTCAATGGAGACCAATACTGGACTTGTCCGCTTTAAACACTTTTCTCATAGTACCAAAGTTCAAAATGTTGACTCTACAGCAACTCCTTCCCATGCTGGGCAAGGGGTCTTGGCTGATTACTCTGGACCTCAAGGAGGCATACCTGCATGTCCCTATCAGACACAGCTGCAGAAGATACCTCCGATTTCTTGCAGGGCCAGAGCATTATCAATTCTCAGCATTGCCATTTGGCCTTATCTACTGCGCCCAGAGTATTCACGAAATGCCTGGCATCAGTAATTGCTCATTGCAGGCTCCAGGGGATTCAAATCTACCCGTACCTGGACGATTGCCTCATACAAGTGGACAACAAACTAACCTTGACAAAAAACTTGAATTATGTCATACACTTGCTACAGGTTCTGGGATACAGTCAACTTTCAAAAGTCAAAACTTCAGCCATCCCAGCAAATAACCTTCTTAGGAGCCAAACTAGACACACAGCCACTCAAATGGCTTACCTGACAGAAGACAAGCAAAAGAAGTTAACTCATTACTTCAAAAGTTTAGCAAAGCTCACCCAGATGACTGCAAGGTGTTTCCTACAGGCCCTGGGTTACATGGCATCCTGCATTCTCCTGGTTCCACTAGCAAGACTACACATAAGAAAGCTTCAATGGTACTTAAAAGGCTTATGGTCTCAACACAGCAACAACCTAGAAGCAACTATTCCACTCATTCCATGTCTTCAAAAGGAATTTCTATGGTGGGCCACAGTAAACCAGTCAAACACACAGGTATGTCGTTCAAAAAACCTCAGATAACACAGACCATGACCACAGACGCCTCAGACCTTGGATGGGGGGCGCGCACATGGAGGGCAGATGTATTCAAGGGCAATGGTCTCCAAAGGAAACATCTGCATATCAACCAAAAAGAAATGCTAGCAGTAATGCATGACATCGAGGCCTTTGGACAAGAACTTCAACAAGGCCACCTACTAATATGGACAGACAACACCACTGTGATGTGGTACATAAACAAGCAGGGGGGGCATTCATTCTTATCCCCTTTGCAGACTGACAATGAATCTTTGGGGAAAAATCACTGGGTCTAAACATACATTTACAATCCCAGTTTGTTCCAGGCAAAGACAATGTTCTGGCGGACAGTCTAAGCAGGAATTTCCTAGACCCCCACGAATGGAGGCTACATCCGGACATCTTTATACGACTCACCTCGACATGGGGCAGGCCGGACGTAGACCTATTTGCCTCCCACCTCAATCATCACTTACAAAAGTTCTGCTCAAGGACATATCATCCACAAGCATGGAAAATAGATGCCCTCTCATTCAACTGGAGCTCCCTAATAATTTATGCATTTCCACCCCTGCCACTGATGACTACAGTGTTATTAAAGATCAAGGCAGAGCAGCCGAAGGGGATCCTAATAGCTCCAGACTGGCCAAGACAACACTGGTACCCACTACTACGGAGCATATGTCACAACAAAACGTGGGCCCTTCCGCAATGGCCCCAACTTTTGACTCAACACAACTTCAGAACAGTTCATCCCAACATCCAGACGCTACAGCTCACAGCTTGGGAAATCCCATAAATAACTTCAAATTACCTCTCTCCAAGGAGGTTCAGTGGATACTAACAGAAGCCCGCAGACCATCCACCAGAAAGGCTTACACAGCCAAATGGAAGAGATTCAGCATTTGGAATACCAACAAGGGTCATGATGCATCACTTTTGAGCATCCCACTCATTCTGGAATACTTGGCAGATATGCTGCATAACGGACTCTCATACTCTTCCATAAAAATACATGCTTCAGCTATCTCAGCTAGATACAACACTGATCCACCTGTGTTTTCACATCCTTTGTTAAGGCAATTTCTTAGAGGAATCAAGAATATAAAGCCCCCAAGAAAGGCACCAGTACCAGCTTGGGACCTCAAGTTTGTCCTAGAAAAATTGACTCTTACCTCCCTTCGAGCCAGCAGCTTCTGTGGATTTACAATTTCTTTCCTGGAAGACAGCTTTCCTGCTGGCCATAACCTCAGCAAGAAGGGTTTCGGAATTACAGGCCTTAATGGCAATACCACCGTTCATAACTTTTCACAGAGACAGGGTCTCCTTACGAACCAACCCTACCTTTCTGCCAAAAGTGGTATCTAGGGTTTCTTTAAATCAAGCAATTCACCTGCCTACTTTCTTTCCCAATCCTGAGAACAAAGGGGAAAGACTGTTACATACCTTGGACATACACAGACAACTTCGCTACTACCTAGACAGAACCAAGACCAGTAGGAAGTCTGATCAGCTTTTTGTAGCTTACGCCCTGGAGTACAAGGAAAAGCAATTTCCAAACAGACAATTTCAAAATGGATTGGACATTGTATCAGATTCTGTTATTCCTTCCATGGAAAGAGTGTGCCAGCCAATGTCAGACCACACTCCAGCCAGAGCTACAGCCACCTCTACAGCATTTTTAAGAGGGGTGCCTACAAAAGACATTCTAGAAGCTGCTACATGGAGCTCCGTGCATACATTTTCCAAACACTACAACCTCCCTTTATATTCCAGATCCAGAGCAGGCTTTGCTTTGGCAGTCCTGCAGGGATTGATAGCTACACCATCCTTTTCTTAGAGCATACCACCTCCCCCAGCTAAGCTATGGTATTCAACCCATATGTTATGACTGCAGTTGCATTCTTGAAGGACATAGTACAGTTTTGTACCTACCATAAATGTAGATGTCCGATAGATATGCAACTGCAGTCGGTTTCCCTCCTCCTTCCCTCTATGCCTTGGGTCCACTCCTCTCCCTGTTATCCTTAGCTGGGGATATCTGTTATGGTGTATCTGTTTATTGCTTATTTATTGTCTGGAAACCTATTATTGTCTTCCAATTTGATTACAGCCTTCCTTGGAGGGCACCTGGCATCTGGGGCAAGAAACACTGAAGAAGATGGCGTCGGCTGATGCTTATATACTCCAGCCACTCTGACGTCTGAGAGAAATGCGACAGCCGACGTCGGACCCAGACTTTGGAATCCGGCCGACCGAGGGCTGCCTGAGGCAGGACAACCCATATGTTATGACTGCAGTTGCATATCTATCGGACATCTACATTTATGGTAGGTACAAAACTGTACTTTACACTGTTGCAGTCATTACAACTGGGTTATCCTGCTGGCAGGCTACCCACAGTCTGCCTGAATTCCAAAGTCTAGGTCCGCCGTCGGTTGCTGTCACCTTCTCCCTGACGTCAGTGCGCAAGGGGTATAAAAGATGCATCAGACACCATTTTCTTCAGTCTTTCTTGCCGCGCGGTACCCGAAGCAAAAGCAGTTTGCAAGTGCCGGTCAGCAGACTCCTGAGATTTTCAAGTTAAAATCTCAGAAGTCTTCATTAAAAGCTAAGTACCCCATTGGGAAAACTTTTTTCTTGCTTCAGACCGATGTCAGAAAAAGTTAATTGTATTTCTTGTGGGAAGCAAATACCTCATAAGGATTTTCATTCTTACTTTATTCCTTGCCTAGGCTCTGACCACGAAGTTGCTAGATGCCAGATGTATGCTAGATTTAACCAACGCACTATTAAGCGTTGGTACGATTTTGCATTTCATTACTTTGGCAGAAGTTTCAATTATATAATGCCATTGGAACAGCCGACTACCGGAGTTTACAAAAAACGCAAAGAAAAATAGGACAGGCATCCGAGGTCCAAGACTAATGATGAGGCTTCTTCTAGGCCAGTCGTCAGTTCGCCAGTTCTCAGTGAGGCGTTTTCGCAGCCCCTGACGACCGCAGGCCGATACAGACTCCCACGTGGCCTACAGAAACTCAAGGTATTGGACTTTCGGAAACCATTCCCTCAGATGGGTCCGGAGCCGTTGAGCAGGCATCTGCTTCTGAGGGCGTTTTCAGGCCTACACATTCAGCAAGTACCACAGCAAGAGCAGGGATAAGGATTTTACTCAAGACTTATCTTGGTGCCCAGAAAGGACAAAGCCTGGAGGCCAGTACTGGATCTGTCTATTCTAAACCCATACCTGGATATTCCAAAATTCAAAATGTTGACTCTGCAGCAGCTTCTGCCCATGCTGGGCAAGAAGGCTTGCCTTGTATCATTAAACCTAAGAGAGGCATACCTGCACATCCCAATCAGACAATCATGCAGAAGATACCTCAGATTCATAGTTGGCTCAATGCACTACCAATTCTCTGCACTGCCCTTTGGCTTATCTACTGCGCCCAGGGTCTTCACAAAATGCCTGGCACCAGTAATGCATTTTGCAGACAAAGAGGAATGCAAATATATCCTTACTTGGATGACTGCCTTATTCAAGCAGAGAACAAGGACATTCTACTACAGCATTTGGCGTTTGTAAAAAGATTATTAACATGCCTAGGGTACACAGTAAATGAAAAGATATCAAAACTTGTAC
The DNA here is from genome assembly GCF_019279795.1 of Protopterus annectens. Taxonomy (NCBI): domain Eukaryota; kingdom Metazoa; phylum Chordata; order Ceratodontiformes; family Protopteridae; genus Protopterus; species Protopterus annectens. The sequence continues at coordinate 740,609,310 of NC_056734.1, read as the reverse complement.
CCTCTCAAGAGATAATATTCCTGGGTGCAAGCTTAAATACAACTGCCCAGATGGCTTATCTCATGCCAGACAAAGACAACTGACTACTTATTTCAAAAAGTTGGCAACAAACACCGTTAACTGCAAGAAAAATTCTGCAGGCTTTGGGCTTCATGGCATCCTGCCTTCTATACTAATTCCATATGCAAGACTGCGCATGAGGAAACTACAATGGTATGTAAAAAGTGTTTGGACTCAACATTGCCACAGCCTGGAAGCAATAATTACACTCATTCCCTGCCTGCAACAGGAGATGTTCATATTGTTTCACTGTTGCAGTCATTACAATTGGGTTATCCTGCTGGCAGGCTACCCGCTGTTGGCCTGAATTCCAAAGTCCTGGTCTGGCGTCGGTTGCTGTCGCCGCCTCCCTGACGTCAGTGTGCCAGGGTTATAAAAGATGCATCCAACACCATTTTCTTCAGTCTTTCTTGCCACGCAGTGCCAGAAGCAAAAGCAGTTAGCAAGTGCCGGATGGCAGACTCCTGAGATTTTCAAGTTTGAATTTCAGATCCAAAGTCTTCATTAGAGCTAAGTACCCCATCGGGGAAACTTTTTTCTTGCTCCAGACCGATGTCAGAAAAAGTTAATAATTGTATTTCTTGTGGGAAGCAAATACCTCATAAGGATTTTCATTCTTAATGTATTCCTTGCCTAGGCCCTGACCACGACGTTGCTAGTTGTCGGTTTTGTGCTAGATTTGACCAACGCACTATTAAGCGTTGGTACGATTTTGCATTTCATTATTTTGGCAGAAGATTTAATTATATAATGCCGTCAGAACAGCCGACTACCGGAATTTATAAAAAGCGTAAAGACAAAGAAAAGGACAGGCAGCTTCTGCCCATGCTGGGCAAGAAGGCTTGCCTTGTAACATTAAACCGAAGAGAGGCATACCTGCACGTCCCAATCAGACAATCATGCAGAAGATACCTCAGATTCATAGCTGGCTCAATGCACTACCAATTCTCTGCATTGCCCTTTGGCTTATCTACTGCGCTCAGGGTCTTCACAGAATGCCTGGCACCAGTAATTACGTTTTGAAGACAGTATTACTTGGACAATTGCCTTATTCAAGCAGAGAATAAGGACATTCTACTACAGCATCTGGCGTTTGTAAAAAGATTACTAACATGCCTAGGGTACACAGTAAACGAAAAGAAATCAAAACTAGTACCCTCACAAGAGATAATATTCCTGGGTGCAAGCTTAAATACAACTGCCCAGATGGCTTATCTCATGCCAGACAGACAACTGACTACTTATTTCAAAATGTTGGCAACAAAGACCCAGTTATCTGCAAGAAAAGTTCTGCAGGCTTTGGGCTTCATGGCATCCTGCATACTGCTAATTCCATATGCAAGACTGCATATGAAGAAACTACAGTGGTATCTAAAAAGTGTTTGGACTCAACATTGCCACAGCCTGGAAACAATAATTACCCTCATTCTCTGCCTGCAACAGGAGTTTTGATGGGCAGAGGCCTGTCACCACAACAAGGGACAGCCTTTCACTTTACCCATAGCCAGGCAGACATTGATGCATCAGATTATGCCTGGGGGGCCCATATGGCAAGAAGATGTATTCAGGACACATGGTCCGCAAGCCAAATGCATCTACATATCAATCAAAAAGAGATGCTAGCTGTTCAAAATGCCCTGACAGCCTTCAAGGATCTACTTCATCCAGGACAACTATTGATTAAGACGGACAATACTACAGTCATGTGGTACATAAACAAGCAGGGAGGCACACATTCCTACCCCCTCTGCAGACTAGCCATGACTTAGTGGGGCACAGCATTGACTTACCAAGTACATCTGCAAGCACAATACCTGCCAGGAAGGATAAATTCTCTGGCAGACAAACTAAGCAGAAACCTAATGGATCCCCACGAGTGAAAAATGGATCCACAAGTCTTCAGCATAACAGGGAAATGGGGATGCCCGGACATAGACCTCTTTGCCTCGCCTCACAATTGCCAACTACAGAAATTCTGCGGAAGGACTTATCACAAGCTATCATGGAAAGTGGATGCTCTATCTTTCTGCTGGAAATGCTTAGCAGTATATGCCTTTCCCCCACTGCCTCTCCTCCCCAAGGTACTCCTAAAGGTCAGACGAGAAGCCAAAAATGATACTTATTGTGCCAGACTGGCCCCGCCAGCACTGGTACCCCATTCTAAAGAGCTTGTCTCAATGCCCAGCCTGGACATTGCCTCAAATTCCTCACTTATTGACTCAACAAAACAGTCAGATCCTGCATAGCCAACTCAGGATCTTAAACCTGGCAGCGTGGCGGATAATGTAACCAGTCAAAACACTCTGTCTAAAGCAGTGATGGATGTTATTTTGGAGGCCTAGCACCAGAAAATCTTATGCAGAAAAATGGAAGATATTCTGTGCATGGAAGACACAATTGTACCAAATATTCCTCAGATTTTGCAATACCTAACTGAGATGCTGGACAAAGGCCTATCCTTTTCCTCAATTAAGATTCATGTCTCTGCCATTTCAGCTCACTATTATTATTTATTATTTATTTGCATTTGTTAACCGGGTTGGTCCAGCTGGGTAAGAATTACCCTTTTTCAGTGGAGACCCGAGGGGAAAAGTCCCAAACAGACATACAAATACATACAAATAGAGACAAATTAACAATATTACAGATTAAAACAATATTATGGATACAATAGATAAGAAAAACAAACCATGAACGTTTGAGAATATGATTAAGGTAGGCCAGAGGCATGCATGCAAAAGATTTATGAAAAGGTGTTCTGAGCAAGATCTTTGAATTAAGTTAAAGTAGGCAAAGAAATTATGATTTAGGTGTGGAGTTAGTAATGTGGGAGTTTTACAATTCACTACAATATAGAACCACCTTTATTTTCTCATCCATTACTAAGGCAGTACCTCAGAGGGGCCAAAAGCATAAGACCCCCAAAGAGAGCACCATTACCTGCATGGGACCTAAATTATGTATTGGAAAAACTCACACTGCCTCCTTTTGAACCAGCCTCTACAACTGATATAAAATTCTTATCTTGGAAAACAGCTGTGGTCCTAGCAATAACCTCTGCAAGACTAGTCTGAGTTACAGGCACTTGTGGCTGTGGAACCCTTTATCGTTTTCCATCAGAACAGGTTTTCTCTGAGGACAAACCCGACATTTATGCCTAAGGTTGTGTCCAGTGTGGCCCTGAATCAAACAATTAATTTGTCTACCTTTTATACAAACCCACAGAATAAGGGTGAGAGACTTCTGCATTCTTTGGAAATTCACAGGCAGCTACACTTCTACTTGGACAGAACCAAAGCTTTCATAAAAACTGAACAACTTCTAGTGGCATATGCTGCAGGATTACAAGGAAAGGCTATCTCAAAACAGACTATTTCAAAATGGATAGGCCACTGCATTTGTTTCTGCTATTCACAACACGGCAAATCAGTGCCTAAGGGCATTAGGCCACATTCAACCAGAGCAGCAGCCACTTCAGCAGCCTTCCTCAGAGGAGTACCAACCAAAGACATCTTAGAGGCTGCAACTTGGAGTTCAGTTCACACTTTTACAAAGTACTATCACTTACCTCTCTACTCTAAATCTAGAGCAGGCTTTACCACTGCAGTTCTGCAGGGCCTCATAGCCTCTCCTAATCCTATTTAGCCCCAGCCGCCCAACCATAGCTTTGGATTCAACCCAATTGTAATGACTGCAACAGTGAAACACGATGAACATAGTACAGTTGTGTACCTACCAGAAATGTAGATGTTCGAGTGTATTCACTGTTGCAGTCCAGGTTACACACCCACCATCCCCCTTTCCTTTGCTGGGTCTAAGCTGTACTTCTCTATTCTATACAACCTATGATGTGTATTTGCTTGTAGATGAAGGTAGTTTTACTTAACTGCATGCATGTTTATTGGCATAAATTAGCCTACCCTTTTGGGGGCACCTGACATCTGGGGCAAGAAAAACCTGAAGAAAATGGCGTCTGCTGCATCTTTTATACCCCTGGTGCACTGACGTCAGGGAGGAGGCGACAGCAACCGATGCCGGGCCAGGACTTTGGAATTCAGGCCGACTGCGAGTAGCCTGCCAGCAGGATAACCCAATTGTAATGACTGCAACAGTGAATACACTCTAACATCTACATTTATGGTAGGTACACATCTGTACTTTTTCTTTTAAGAAACAATTGCCTTTAATTTGGATGTGTATATATGGGGCAAGGCTTTTACTTTGTGTTCTTCTCCTTGAAGGTTTTGGCTGAGTAGTCTGTTTTATTAAACGTGTTGGATACACTGGTGGATGTTCTTGTTTCACTGTTGCAGTCATTACACTTGGATTATCCTGCTGGCAGGCTACCCGCAGTCGGCCTGAATTCCAAAGTCCTGGTCTGGCGTCGGTTGCTGTTGCATCTTCCCTGATGTCAGTGCGCCAGGGGTATATAAGATGCAGCTGACGCCATTTTCTTCCCACGCAGTGCCCGAAGCAAAAGCAGTTCGTAAGTGCCGGTCGGCCGAATCCTGAGATTTTCGAAATTGAATTTCACATCTGAAGTCTTAAATAAAGCTAAGTACCCCATTGGGGAAACTTTTTCTTGCTCTAAACCGATGTCAGTAAAAGTTAACAATTGTATTTCTTGTGGGAAGCAAATACCTCATAAGGATTTTCATTCTTACTGTATTCCTTGCCTAGGGCCTGACCACAACGTTGCTAGTTATCGGTTTTGTGCTAGATTCAACCAACGCACTATTAAACGTCTGTTCGATTTTGCTTTACATTACTTTGGCCGAAGGTTTAACTATATAATGCCGTTGGAACAACCGACGACCGGAGTTCATAAAAAGTGCAAGGACAAAGAAAAAGACAGGCATCCGAGGTCCAAAACTGACGAATCCTCTTCTAGGCCAGTCGCCAGTTCGCCGGTTTTCAGTGAGGTGCTTTCGCAGCCCCTGGCACCCGCTACCTCAGAGCCACAGGCCATCTCTGACTCCCACGTTGGAGACAGCTAGGCCTCTGGAAATCTAGGTGTTGGGCCTACGGAAACAATTCCCTCAGATGGATCCGGAGCCGCTGAGCAGACATCGGCTTCTGAGGGGGTTTTCAGACCTACACAGCTTACTATCAAGACCACTTCAGCAGCTAAGGCAAAGTCTAAAACACCTTTAAAGGTAAAGAAACAAGTACAGCATTCTCTTGGACAGTCATCCATGCCAAAGAAACAGATGCTCAAAATGGCCAAGTACCTAATTACTTTGATCAGGGGTTCCCATCCCCCTCCTTATAAAAGGCCTAGGCAAGACACTCGCTATGACTCCTCTGACCAGGTTTCTATTTCTTCAAATTCCTCTTTAGAGCAGGGATATTCTCTTCCTCCCTATGAGGATTCTGATGCTGTAGAATCTATCCCTACAGCCTTTCCTCCTGAGGACTACTCTTTTGGGGAAACCCTGCACACCATGAGGGAGCATTTCCATTGGGAGAGCCAGGATTATTCAGAATCCATGAAAAGGATCAGAGACCTTCTTTTATTGCCTCAGTACAGGCCTCTTGCTATCCCCCATTTACTAGATATTGTTGATGTTTTTTCTGAATCCAGTTTGACTCCTGATTCTTTACCCCCTGCACCAGTCAAGCCAGACAGGTACTACAGGGTTCCAGACTCTCATAAATTTCTTTATAAAAACCCTGCTGCTGACCCAGAAACAGTTTCTCAGGGTCCCAAAGGGGGTTAAGGCTTCTCCAATTCAGCTGGTCTATCTGGGTATCTTGAGACAATGCTACAATTGTCTCATATACACAGACAACCCTCTCCTCCTCCCAACAAACACAAATACATGTGAGAGATGCAACTATATAGCCAAACTGGAGGCTGAACTCTCTCAACTCAGGGCTGGCATGACCAGACAGGAGGAGATGGCAACCACACACACAACAATCCCAGTCCCACATATACCTACCACAACTGCAAATCAAACATAAAAAGACAAAGACATACTCGGAGGCTCTAATAAAAAACTTACCAAAAAAAGAGGCTCCCAAAGCAGACATCCAAAAATCCACCACCTCAAAACAAAACACATGCAACACATACTTCAATAAATCAGTGTGTCAACCAATCACAGCCCTTAAGGCGAAACACCTTGCCTGATACACTAGTAATAGGTGACTCTATAGTCAGACACACTGATGTCCCGCTGACCAGGCTGAACAAGGAGAAGGTGACTGTGAGCTGTCTATCGGGAGCTAGGATCCGCCACATAACACACGCACTCAAGTCACTCCAAAGCAAGTACAAATATGACTCCATCATTGTCCATGCTGGTGTGAATGACCTGAGACGTACCTCCCTGGACTACATGAAAAGAGACGTAGAGGAGCTCTCAGATTATGTAGCCCAGGCTGGTATGACCCTGACCCTGAGCAGCATCCTGCCCTCACCAAGAATGATACCACAATACAAAGACAAGATGATCAGCTTTAACAATTGGCTCAAGTACTGGTGTAGTTCTAAGGGGATCCAATATCTGTCTGCTTGGGATGACATGTTGGACAAGCCACGCTGCTTCGCAAGGGATGGCTTACACTTGTCACCACTGGGCTTCCAGATATTGGCTAAGGCTCTTGCCACCCCCATAGTGCCTTTTTTGGGCAAGGCTCAAAAGACAAACCCACCTCCTTAGAAAACAAAAATGGAAAAAAACTAAGGGTAATGCTGCTCAACGCCAGAAGTCTAAATCTCAAGATGCAGGCACTTGATGCGCTCCTCAGCATGGAGAACATCGACATCTTTGCAGTAACTGAAACCTGGTTCAAGGCTCCGGAGAGCACCCCAGCGCTACCAGGCTATACCTCGTATCATGCTTTTCGGCCCCAAAACCTGGGTCGAACCACAAAGGGAGGGGCAGTGTCCATATTCATCAAGGACACCCACACCTCCAGGTTAGTAGCAACACATGAAGCATCAGAGACCATACAGGTGCAACTAACCATAGGCAAAACTGCTATACAACTGGTAGCATGTTACAGACCACCCTCCCAATCTCAAGAACCCCACTCTGCCTTCCTGAAGACATTGGAGGATATGAATGTATCACAAAATACCATCATACTAGGAGACTTCAACTACCCAAACATAGATTGGATACATTATTCTAGCCCTAATACCCTAGCCCAAAGGTTCCTGGAATTCATAAATTCAAATGCACTGAACAACTAGTCACCTCTCCCACTAGGGGAGATAATATACTAGACCTGATCATCACAAACATGGGGACAAAATGCTCCACACAGGAAGTATACCCCTCACTAGTGAGATCTGACCACAAGCTAATCACTCTGGATGTACATATCCCACCTCCACCCCCAGCACAAAAGACCACAGTGAAAAACTTCTCAAAAGCAGACTTCACTCTTCTTAAGACTGAGATGGTATCCTTTAAGCCCACTGTGCCAGTGGATACCAAATCCCACAATGCCAAATCCTTCACAAATGCTTTTTATGGACATCTCCAAGAATGCATGGATCATGCAATCCCAAACAAATCCAAGTCCCTCTCCACCAAAGGTAAGCATCCTGTCTGGTGGACCTCAGCCATAAACAAATTGTATAACAAAAGAAGGAAGCTACTGCACGTCAGAGCAAAATCCCATGAAGGGAAGACATCTCTGATCAACATAAGCAGAAAACTACGTTCTCTCATAAAAACATCCAAGGCCAACTTTGAGAGAAAAATCACTAAGGACACTAAAGATAACCACAAAGCCTTCTTCAGCTATGTTAGAAACCTGGGTGGAATCCCTCAGATATGCTCAGAGTTGGTTCACAACAACATAAAATACACTGAACCCACAGATATTGCCAACATTCTGGCTGACAGGTTCAGTGCAAATTTCTCCTCCTTCACCCCCAAAAGAAGAAATACTTATCCCAGCTGAATGTAATCTCCCTGTCATCTCAGATGTCCAAGTGAGAACCGCCCTAAACAAAGCAAAAAACACAGCATCAATGGGACCTGACGGTATCCTGGGTTGCATGTTACGTGAACTCCAAGAGGAGCTAAATCCACACATAAAAATGCTATTTAACCTTAGCCTTACTTCGGGATATGTACCTGAGCACTGGTGTATAGTAACAGTGGTCCCACTCCACAAGGGGGGTGCCTCTACAGACCCTGGAAACTACCGCCCCATAAGCTTAACCAGCCTGGTCTGCAAAGCTATGGAAAGAATCCTTATGGAACTCATAAACAAAGACATAGGGGACCTACAGACACTTGACCCCACCCAGTTCGGCTTTGTAAAGGGCAGATCCTGCCCTTTAAACCTGGTTGACTTTTTCGAAACAGTCACTAGAGCCATTGATGAGGGCAAAGCAGTCCATACAGCATACCTGGACTTGGCTAAGGCCTTCGACACAATACCCCACTCAGATGTCATAGATAAGCTCAACAGCTTAAAAGTAAACCCTTATGTCACTAGATGGGTTGCAAACTGGCTGAAGGACAGAACCCATAAAGTTAAAATTGCTGGAGCAATGTCAGACTCAAAGCCAGTCACAAGTGGTGTCCCACAGGGATCTGTCCTGGGACCCCTCTTGTTCGGCATTTATTTCTCAGATGTTAAAGCAAACATTGGAGGGCTGTGGCTGACTAAGTTCGCAGATGACTGCAAACTAGGCACCATAGTCGATACACCAGCAGACACACACATCCTACAAAAAGGCCTCACAGAAACGGACAACTGGTGCCGGAGTCACGGCCTTAAACTAAATGCCAAAAAATGTATAGTCATCCTCTTTGGGAAAAACAAAATACCCACAAATTATCACACAGACAGCAACCCACTGAGTACGGAAAAAGTAATCTGAGACCTAGGGACCCAAGTCGACAGCGACCTCTCATTTGACACCCACGTTGCCAAAGTGGTTAGAAAAACATTCTACCTTGCACACCTCATCATGAAGGGATTCACATCCAGATCCAAGGATGTCATTGTACCCCTATATTCCTCCCTCATCAGACCCATGATTGAGTACAATGCCCCATTTGGTATGCACCTCACCCGGCATTTACAACAGCTGGAGAGACCACAAAAGTACCTCACCAAGAGGATCAAGGGTCTCCAACATATGTCTTATTCTGCCAGACTAAAGAAACTTCAGCTCTATTCAGTAGCATATACCGCCTGTTCAGAGGTGATCTGCCTGACGTACAAGGCCATGTCCAATCAGGATCTGATGGACATGCTCCACCTCAAAAAATCCAAATCCATCAGGACCACGAGAGCTAAAGACTTGAACCTCGGCACAAGTATGAATAGGACATGCTGGAGGGATAGATTCATAACCCAGAGGCTTCCCATGCTTTGGAACAGGATCCCAGTTCGTATTAGGCAGAGCCCCTCACGGACTCTTTTTACAAGAGAAATCTTGATGAGTGGATGGGAGATCGTAAGTTTACCCCAGGGGTCACATCTGTGTCACTGCTAGACAGGGGCGCACAGTAAACTTATTCTATTATACAAGGGGACCTTCATTGTTTCAGTACTAGACAGAGGCACAGTATTCTAAATTTATTCTGTACATTTTTGTACCATTTCATGGGGTGGCAAAAGCCACATCACTATGGCTAGGCTTACAAATGCCCCAGGGCAGATAGCCTAGTACTATACTATGAAACTATAAACTTCAAAAAACCCTGTCCCCTCTGATAGGGATTCTAGAGCTCTGGAATAATGGGGGAAAAATGTTTACACTTCTGCTACTTTAGCTGTAAGGGCTTTAAACTGCCAGTTTCACATGCTTAAATATCAACAATACCTAATGTCTTTGTTGAAACAAACTGCTTACAAACTCAGAATGTCCTGACAATAAGGAAATGCAGGATTTATTGCATGCAGCTGAACAAGTGGAAAGCATACTCTGCAATGTGGTTTTGATTAATTAGAGGCTTGGAGAACCGCAGTTACAGGCTCTGTCATTCGAAGGCATGCTTGGTTAAAAGAACAAAGTTTACCTGATCATGTTAAAGTAAAATTATTGGATGCTCCACTACAGCATGATGCTTTGTTTGGTGTTAAGGCAGAAGAGGTGTTAAAGAAAATGGAGGATAAAGCAAAATCAATGCAGACAATAAAGGATTTCTTACAGGTTCAGCCACCTAGATTTAGCAGAAACTGGCCTTCTAAAAATTGGTCTTTTCTGGTGTCCGACAGGCCACAAAGAGTCAGATACAGACGCCCAAGAGGCAGTTATCAACCCCAAGGCTCATACTGACCTAAACAGTGGGGTGCTTCAGCCCCCAAAGGAGGAGGAGACAAATCACAACCTTATAGGAAACAGTCCCAATGACTTCCCTCTACAAATGCCAAGCACTTAACTTTTGGCAGCACCCTTAGGGGGAAAGCTAGCACTTTTCTCACAAAATTGGCACATGATCACCCAGGACAAATGGGTACTGAATATTGTTTCTCAGGGATGTCCAAGGATGCATCTGCAGTCATAACATATGGGTTGTCCTGCCTCAGGCAGCCCTTCGGTCGGCCGGATTCCAAAGTCTGGGTCTGGCCTCGGCTGATGTCGCACTTTCCCCGACGTCATAGCTTCTGGGGTATAAAGGCATCAGCCGACACCATTTTCCCCAGTCTTTCTTGCCGCGCGGTGCCCGAAGCAGAAGCTGTTGGCAAGTGCCGGTTGGTCAGATCCAGAGATTTCAGCTACCAAAGACTTCGAAAAAAGCTAAGTACCCTGTTGGGGACTCTTTCTTGCCTCAGCCGATGTCAGACAAAGTAAATAATTGTTTAACTTGTGGGAAACAAATACCTCATAAGGATTTCCATTCTTACTGGCTTCCTTGCTTAGGCCCAGACCACGACGTATCAGCTTGTTTAGCCTGTGCCTCCTTCAACCGACGAACTCTTAGACGTCGGTCGGAGTTTGCAGAAGAATTTTTCGGAACCGCTTTTGCATATAAAATGCCGTCTGAGACTCCGACTACGCATATGGCCAAAAAAACGCAGGGAAAAGGACCGACACTCACGTCCCGCGGTTTCGGCTGAAACCACGGTTAGGCCTACCGCGAGTGTCTTGGTTTCGGCTGAAACAGAGTCCTCTGTTCTTACTATGACCGAAACCATACCTCCGACAACCGAGGCCAGAGAGGCCCCGGCTGAGTCGGCTTCAGAAATCCCTACCGAAGCTAGCGCTCAAGAATTGTCCGACACCATTCCATTGGACATTTCTACACCTACACGTGGGGCAGCTAGGCCCCCAGCTTCTATGTCTATTAAGGCCTTCTCCAGGGCTAAAGCTGCCAAACTTTCAAAAGCTTTACCTGCCAAATCTATTTCACAGAGGCCTTCCTCAAGCTCTCAGATTCTCAGTCTTGCTGAGGACCTTATATCCTTAATTAGGGGTTCCCAACCTCACCCAGACAGGGCCTCCCAACCTCCACCTGACAAAAGGCCTAGGACTGAACCTCTCTCCTCTGATTACTCCACGGATGGATCTGATTTGTCAGACCATCAGAAAGGGGCCTATTCGCCTTATGAGGATTCAGATGCAGAAGACTCTATTCCTTCGGCCTCCCCCTCCTGAAGAATTTTCCTTTGGGGAGACCTTGCACTCAATGAGGGAACACTTTCAATGGCAGGGTCAGGATTTTTCTGATTCTAGAAAAAGATTAAGGACATTTTTACATTTGCCCCAGCATAGGCCTTTAGCCATTCCACCAGTGCTAACTGTAATTGATGATGTGTATAATTATGTCAGTTCTGCACCTGATTCTCTTCCCCCGGCCCCCGCCAAACCTGACAGATATTACAGGGTCCCGGATTCTCACTTCCACCTGTATAAAGCCCATGCTGCAGACCCAGAAACTATTTCTCAGGGCCCAAAAGGTGTTGCAGCTGCCACTGCCAAAATCCCTACCCTCTGACAGAGAGTCTAGAGCATTAGAGAGATGGGGTAAAAAGGTTTATACATCTGCTACTCTTTCTGCCAGGGCATTAAACTGTCAATTCCATATGATACAGTACCAAGAATATTTGTTAGATCAGCTGAATAAAAGCTTTCTTCTCCTGAACCTTTAGACCGTAAATCCCTTCAGGATTTGGTACACAACTCTCAGCAGGTCAGTAATCATTTCTTAAAATGTGGCTATGATGCACTGGAGGCTTCATTTAGATCAGCTATGACTGGGGCAGTAATTCGTAGGCATGCCTGGCTAAAAGAGCATTCCTTGCCAGACCATGTCAAGGCTAAACTCCTAGATGCTCCAATGGAGAAACAAAGTTTATTTGGCTCCCCTGCACAGGAGATTCTAAAGAAAGTGGAAGAAAAAGCAAAATCTGTGCAAACAGTAAAGGAATTTCTGCAGGTCCAACCTCCGAGGTTCAGCAGAAACTGGCCTTCAAAGAATTGGTCCTTTCCAGACACCTCCAGAGCACAGAGGGACAGGAATAGACGCCCTAGAAGCAGAGGTCAATCAAAGGGTGCCTACAGGGGCCATCAGTGGCAGCCTGCCAACCAGAGGTGTAGTGCCACAGCTGCAACTACAACCACTACCACAGGACAGACACAATGACTTGACTCTGATTCCATCTACCAGGGAACAACTGGAAGCTCCCTTGGGCGGAAAGCTGGCTTTATTCTCAAAAAACTGGCATTGCATTACAGAGGACTCATGGACATTGCAAACAATAGACAAAGGATATAGGTTTCACTTCCACACTTTACCAAAAAGGAGCGGAATGCCAAACCTTCCACCAAACTAGAAGCCAGAGGCTTTAAGACAAATCAACAATTTACTTAAGATGAAAGCGATAGAAAGGGTACCATCTATGGAACAAGGCCAAGGATTTTACTCCAGACTATTCCTTGTACCAAGAAAAGAAAACCAATGGAGGCCTATTCTCGACTTGTCCGCACTGAACACATATCTCATTGTGCCAAAAGTCAAAATGCTGACCCTACAGCAACTTCTTCCCATGTTGGGCAAGGAGTCTTGGCTGGTGACTCTAGATCTCAAGGAGGCAATCCTGCACGACCCTATCCAACCAGATTGCAGAAGACACCTCAGATTTCTTGCAGGATCTGAGCATTATCAATTCTCAGCATTACCCTTTGGCTTATCTACTGCACCCAGAGTATTCACGAAATGCTTGGCATCAGTAATTGCACATTGCAGACCTCAGGGAATTCAAATCTACCCATACCTGGACGACTGCCTAATACAAGCGGACAACAAGACAAAATTGATAAAGGATTTGGCCTATGTCATACACCTGTTACAGGCCTTGGGATACACAGTCAACATCCAAAAGTCAAGACTAGTGCCATCCCAAAGGATAACCTTTTTGGGTGCAGATCTGGACACAATAACTCAGATGGCTTTTCTCACAGAAGAAAAACAAAAACAACTTCCAGATTACTTCATGACTTTGACAAGACTAGCTCAGCTTACTGCAAGGAAAGTCCTGCAGGCCCTGGGTTACATGGCATCCTGCATAATCTTGATCCCGCATGCCAGGCTGCATATGAGGAAATTACAATGGTACCTAAGGAATGTATTGTCTCAACACAGGCACAGTCTAGAAACCATGATACCAATCATTCCATGCCTTCAAAAGGAATTCCTGTGGTGGGCTCAGGCCTGCCAGTCCAACAGAGGGTTGCCTTTCAACAAACCAAAACCAAGGCAGACCATCACCACGGACGCCTCAGATCTAGGATGGGGAGCACACATGGACAAATGTATCCAAGGCCTATGGTCTCAAGGCCAGCTAAACTTGCACATAAACCAAAAGGAGATGCTGGCAGTGAAGCATGCAATCGAGGCATTCAAACCATTCCTCCAGCAAGGACATCTGCTGATAAGGACAGAAAACACCACGGTCATGTGGTACATAAACAAGCAGGGAGGCACGCATTCCTACCCTCTATGCCGGATGGCAATGGATCTGTGGAACTTAGGCCTGAATCTCAATATCCAGCTGCAGGCCATATTCGTACCAGGAAAAGAGAACTCACTAGCAGACAGCTTAAGCAGAACTACCACGGATGCTCACGAATGGATGCTGCATCCAGACATCTTCAAACTCAAAGAAATGGGGAATGCCAGAGATAGATATGTTCGCCTCCCCACTCAACCACCAACTGAAGAAATTCTGCTTAAGGACATACCACCCACAAGCCTGGAGGGTGGATTCTCTCTCTTTCAGCTGGAATGCCCTAACAGTGTATGCATTTCCACCTCTCCCATTGATGTACAAGGTTCTACTGAAGATCAGGGAGGAACAGCCAAAGGTGATGCTAATAGCTCTGGACTGGCCAAGACAGCACTGGTATCCGCTACTGAGAAGCATGTCTCAGGCGAACTCATGGCCTCTACCCCTATGGCCTCTTCTTCTAATAGAACAATTTCAAGACCCTGCATCCAAACTTGAAAACACTGCAACTAACTGCCTGGAAAATTGCTTAAAACCAAACTGTCTTATCTCAGAGAGTCAAGGACATTATCCTGGAGGCTCGCAGACCCTCTACAAGGAAGACGTACTCAGCTAAATGGAAGAGATTCCTCATTTGGAGCACATCAAAGGGCACAGATGTCACAGTGGCAAACCTAGCACACATCCTAGAATACTTAGCAGAATTGTTCCACAATGGCCTGTCCCTACTCTTCCATTAAGATTCATGCTTCAGCAATTTCAGCAGAATACAATATGGATCCTCCTATCTTCTCTCACCCTCTTCTCAGACAGTTTTTGAGAGGGATCAAAAATGTTAAACCTCCAAGGAGACCCCCTCTGCCTGCATGGGATCTCAATTTTGTGCTGGAAAAATTGACACTACCTCCTTTTGAACCAGCAGCATAAGCAGACTTACAGTTTTTATCTTGGAAAACTGCTTTCCTTCTGGCAATCACTTCAGCAAGAAGAGTATCCGAGTTACAGGCATTAATGGCAGTGCAGCCTTTCCTTATTTTTCACCAGGATAGAGTGTCTGAGAACCAATCCTACTTTCATGCCAAAGGTGGTATCCAGGGTATCCTTGAACCAAGCTATTCATTTGCCTATGTTCTTCCCTAACCCACAGAACAAGGGAGAAAACCTTTTGCACACCTTGGATGTACACAGACAACTACGCTACTATCTGGACAGAACTAAAACCAGCAGAAAAACTGACCAACTTTTTGTAGCATATGCAACTGGGGTGCAAGGAAGAGCAATTTCCAAACAGACAATTTCAAAATGGATAGGAAATTGCATTCGCTTTTGCTACTCTTTTCATGGAAAGACAGCTCCTGAAAATATCAGACCTCATTCCACAAGGGCCACAGCCACCACTACAGCTTTCCTACGAGGGGTGGCTACCAAGGACATTTTAGAAGCTGCTACTTGGAGCTCCGTGCATACATTTACCAAGCATTATAATCTTCCTTTATACTCCAGATTCCAAGCAGGCTTTGCAACTGCAGTTTTACAGGGGATCTTAACTACACCATCCTTATCTTAGTACCTCCTCCCCCAGTTTGGCTATGGTATTCTACCCATATGTTATGACTGCAGATGCATCCTTGAAGGACATAGTACAGTTTTGTACCTACCATAAATGTAGATGTCCGATAGGTATGCATCTGCAGTCAGGATTACCCAACCTCCTTCCCCTCTGTGGTATTCCTAGGGTGCTTACCCCTCTTTCAGCTAGCTGGGGGAATCTGTTATGGTGTATTTGTTTGTTTGTATATATGTTTTTATATATATATATATATATATATATATATATATATATATATATATATATATATATATATATATATTGCTACTGTTTGGAACATTCAACATTTATCCAAATTTAGCCTTCCTAGAGGGCACCTGGCATCTGGGGCAAGAAACACTGAGGAAAATGGCGTCGGCTGATGCCTTTATACCCCAGAAGCTATGACGTCGGGGAAAGTGCAACATCAGCCGAGGCCAGACCCAGACTTTGGAATCCGCCGATCAAGGGCTGCCTGAGGCAGGACAACCCATATGTTATGACTGCAGATGCATACCTATCGGACATTTACATTTATGGTAGGTACAAAACTGTACTTTACAGGTTCCACTTTCACACCCTTCCAAAATCAAAAGGCATGCCAGCTTTGCCACAAAACCAATGGGCAGAGGCGCAAAAACAAATTTCTGCTCCCATGGACATGAGTGCAATTCAAAGAGTACCATAGCAAGAACCTGGACAAGGATTTTACTCAAGACTTTTCCTGGTACCCAGAAAGGACAAAGCCTGGAGACCAATACTGGACCTGTCAATTCTTAACACTTTCCTGGATGTTCCGAAATTCAAAATGTTGACACTGCAGCAACTTCTACCCATGCTGGGCAAGAAGGCTTGGCTAGTTACTTTGGACCTCAAGGAGGCATATCTGCATGTCCCAATCAGTCTTGCAGAAGATACCTCAGATTCATAGCTGGCTCAATGCATTACCAATTCTCTGCACTGGCCTTTGGCGTATCTACTGCGCCCAGGGTCTTCACAAAATGCCTGGCTCCAGTAATTGCATTTTGCAGACAAAAAGGAATTCAAATATATCCCTACTTGGACCGACTGTCTTATTCAAGCAGAGAGCAAGGACATTCTACTAAAGCATCTGGCGTTTGTAAAAAGATTACTAATTTGCCTAGGGTACACAGTAAACGAAAAGAAATCAAAACTAGTGCCCTCTCAAGAGATAATATCCTGGGTGCAAGCTTAAATGCAACTGCCCAGATGGCTTATCTCACTCCAGACAAGCAAAGGCAACTGACTCATTACTTTCAAATGACTGCAACAAAGACCCAGCTCCCTGCTAGAAAAATTCTGCAGGTTCTGGGCTTCATGGCATCCTGCATTCTACTAATTCCATATGCAAGACTGCATATGAGGAAACTACAATGGTATCTAAAAAGTGTTTGGACTCCACATTGCCACAGCCTGGAAACAATAACAACTCTCATTCCCTGCCTGCAGTAGGAGTTTCGATGGTGGGCACTGGCCTGTCACCACAACAAGGGACAGCCTTTCACTTTACCCACAGCCAGGCAGACATTAACTACAGATGCATCGGATTATGCCTGGGGGGTACACATGGCAGGAAAATGTATTTAGGGCACGTGGCCCGCGGACCAAATGCATCTTCATATCAATCAAAAAGAGATGCTAGCTGTACAGAATGCCCTGACAGCCTTCAAGGATCTACTACATCCAGGACATCTATTGCTAAAGACAGACAATACTACAGTTATGTGGTACATAAGCAAGCGGGCACACATTCCTACCCCCTCTGCAGGCAAGCCATGACTTTGTGGAACACAGCACTGACCTATCAAGTACATCTGCAGGCACAATTCCTGCCAAGAAAGAAAAATACTCTGGCAGACGAACTAAGCAGAAACCTCATGGATCCTCACGAGTGGAAACTTCAGCATGATAAGAAGGAAATGGGGATGCCCAGACATAGATCTCTTTGCCTCCCCTCACAACTGCCAACCACAGAGATTCTGCACAAGGACATATCACTCTCAAGCATGGAAAGTGGATGCTCTGTCATTCAGCTGAAAAACCCTAACAGTTTATGCCTTTCCACCACTGCCTCTCCTCCCCAAGGTACTCCTAAACGTCAGACGAGAAGCCAAAAATGATTCTGATTGCCCCAGACTGGCCACGCCAGCACTGATACCCAATCCTAAAGAGCTTGTCTGAAGGCCCTGCCTGGACTTTACCTCAAATTCCTGATCTTCTAACTCAGCAAAACAATCAGATCCTGCACAGCCAACTCAGAACCTTAAATCTGGCTGCATGGCAAATAATATAGCCACTCAGAACACACCTCTCTCTAAAGCTGTCATTTGGAAGCCAGGAGGCCCAGCACCAGGAAATCTTATGCAGAAAAATGGAAGAGATTATGTGCTTGGAACCAGGCACAAGGACTTGAACCACTTGTTCCAAATATTCTTCAGATTTTCTAACTGAGATGCTGGACAAAGGCCTGTCCTCATCAATTACGATCCATGCCTCTCATTTCGGCTCATTACAATATGGAACCTCCTATTTTCTCACATCCACTGCTAAGACAGTACCTCAGAGGGGCAAAAAACATAAGGCCCCCAAGGAGAGCACCGATACCTACATGGGACCTCAACTTTGTCTTGGAAAAGCTCACACTGCCGCCTTTTGAGCCAGCCAAATACAACTGACATAAAATTCTTTTGGAAAACTGCTCTGCTCCTAGCAATAACTTCAGCAAGAAGAGCGTCAGAGTTGCATGCATTAATGGCAGTGGAACCTTTTATCATTTTTCATCCAGACAGGGTTTCTCTATGGACAACCCCAACATTTATGCCAAATGTAGTATCCAGTGTGGCTCTTAACCAAACCATTCATTTCCCAATATTTTATCCAAATCTTCAGAATAAAGGTGAGAGACTTCTGCACTCTTTGGACATACACAGGCAACTACGATGTTCTGTTTCACTGTTGCAGTTATTACACTTGGGTTATCCTGCTGGCAGGCGATCCGCAGTCAACCTGAGTTCCAAAGTCTTGGTTCAGCGTTGGTTGGTGTCGCCTCTTCCCTGACTTCAGTGCGCCAGGGGTATAAAAGTTGCAACCGATGCAATTTACTTCAGTCTTTCTTGCCACTTGGTGACCGAAGCAAAAGCAGTTCGCAAGTGCCAGTCGGCCGACTCCTGAGATTTTCAAAATTGAATTTCAGAACCGAAGTCTTCAATAAAGCTAAGTACCCCGTTGGGGAAACTTTTTCTTGCTCCAGACCGATGTCAGTAAAAGTTAATTGTATTTCTTGTGGGAAGCAAATACCTCATTAAGGACTTTCACTCTTACTGCATTCCTTGCCTAGGCCCTGACCACGATGTTACTAGTTATCTGTTTTGGGCTAGATTCAATAAACGCACTATTAAACGTCGGTTTGATTTTGCTTTACATTATTTTGGGCGAAGATTTAATTATATAATGCCATCGGAACAACAGACGATCGTAATGTATAAAAAATGCAAAGAAAAAGACAGGCATCCGAGGTCCAAAACAGACGTAGCCTCTTCTAGGCCAGTCGCCGGTTCTCAGTGAGGTGCTTTCGCAGCCACTGGCACCCGCTACCTCAGAGCCACAGGCCGTAACAGACAGCCATGTGGAGACACAGAGGCCTGTGGAAACTCAAGGTATTGAGCCTACGGACAATATCCCCTCAGATGGGTCCGGAGCTGCTGAGCAGGCACCGGCTTCTGAGGGTGTTTTCAGACCTTCACAGCTTGCAATTAAGGCTACTACAGCAGCAAAGGCAAAGTCAAAAACACCATTAAAGGCAAGGAAACAAGTGCAGCATTCTCCAACAGTCATCCATGCCAAAGAAACAGATGCTCAAAATGGCTGAAGACCTTTTTACTTTAATCAGGGGCTCCCATCCCCCTGCTGACTAAAGGCCTAGGCAGGACACTGATTATGATTCCTCTGTTCAGGTTTCCATTTCCTCTGATTCTACTTCTGATCAGGGCTATTCTCTCCCTCCCTATGAAGACTCTGATGCTGAGACTCAATTCCTTCAGCCTCACCGCCTGAGGATTATTCCTTTGGGGAAACCTTGCACACCATGAGGGAGCATTTCCATTGGGAGAGCCAGGATTATTCTGAATCCAAGAAAAGGCTCAGCGATTTCTTTTTATTACCTCAGCACAGGCCCTTGGGTATCCCCCCTGTGCTTGATATTGTAGATATTTTTTCTGAATCCAGTCTGTCTCCATATTCCTTACTTCCTGCACCAGTAAAGTCAGACAGGTACTACAGGGTCCCAGACTCTCATAAATTTCTTTACAAAAACCCCGCTGCAGACCCAGAAACAATTTCTCAGGGTCCTAAAGGGGTTAAAGCTGCCACTGCCAAGAATCCTGTCCCCTCAGATAGGGATTCCAGAACTCTGGACAGATGGGGGGAAAAAAGTTTACACTTCTGCTACTTTAGCTGTAAGAGCTTTAAACTGTCTGTTCCACATGCTTAAATATCAACAGTATTTCATGTCATTGTTAGCGCAGAAAATGGTTATACATACTGAAAGTCCTGACAGTAAAGAAATGCAGGATTTTATTGCATGCAGTTGAACAAGTGGGAAAGCATACTCTGCAATGTGGTTTTGATTCATTAGAGGCTTCTTGTAGAGCCGTAGTAACAGGCTCAGTTATTCAAAGACATGCTTGGTTGAAAGAACAAAGTTTATCTGACCATGTTAAAATAAAATGTTTGGCTGCTCCACTACAGCATAATACTTTGTTTGGTGTTAAGACAAGAAGTGTTAAAGAAAATGGAGGATAAAGCAAAGTCAATGCAAACTGTGAAAGATTTCTTACAGGTTCAACCACCTAGATTTAGCAGAAACTGGCCTTCAAATTGGTCCTTTCCAGTGTCAGACAGGCCACAAAGAGGCAGATACAGACGCCCACAAGGCAGATCTCGGTCCCAAGGCTCCTACAGACCTAAACAGTGGGGTGCTTCAGCCGCCAAAGGAGGAAAAGACAAATGACAACCTTATAGGAAACAGTCACAATGACTTCCCTCTGCAAATGCCAAGCTCTTACCAGTTAACAGCACCCCTAGGGGGTAAGCTAGCACTTTTCTCAAAAAAAATGGCACATGATCACCCAAGACCAATGGGTGATGAATATTGTTTCTCAGGGGGTACAGGTTCCACTTCCACACGCTTCCAAAACCAAAAGGTATGCCAAACCTCCCACAAAACCAATGGGCAGAGGCACAAAAACAGATTGCTGGTCTTATGGATATGGGAGCTATTCAAAAAATTCCACAAGAACAGGGACAAGGATTTTACTCGACATTTCCTAGTATGCAGAAAAGACAAAGCCTGGAGACCAATACTGGACCTGTCAATCCTAAATACATTCCTGGATGTTCCAAAATTCAAAATGTTAACACTACAACAACTTCTGCCCATGCTGGGCAACGAGGCTTGGCTAGTTACTTTGGATCTCAAGGAGGCATACCTGCACGTCCCAATCAGACAGTAGTGCAGAAGATACCTCAGATTTATAGCAGGCTCAATGCATTACCAATTCTCTGCACTGCCCTTTGGCTTATCTACTGCTCCCAGGGTTTTCACAGAATGCCTGGCACCAGTAATTGCATTTTGCAGACATGAAGGAATTCAAATATATCCCTACTTGGACGACTGCCTTATTCAAGCAGAGAGCAAGGACATTCTTCTGAAGCACCTGGCATTTGTAAAAAGATTGCTAATTTGCCTGGGGTACACAGTAAACGAAATGAAATCAAAACTCGTGCCCTCTCAAGAGATAATATTCCTGGGTGCAAGCTTAAATACCAACTACCCAGATGGCTTATCTCACGCCAGACAAAGGCAACTGACTCATTACTTTCAAATGATGGCAACAAAGACCCAGCCTGCAAGAAAAATTCTGCAGGCCCTGGGTTTCATGGCATCCTGCATTCTACTAATTCCATATGCACAACTGCATATGAGGAAACTACAGTGGTATCTGAAAAGTGCTTGGACTCAGCATTGACACAGCCTAGAGACGATCATAACCTTGATTCTCTGACTACAACAGGAGTTTCAATGGTGGTCCCAGGCCTGTCAACTCAACAAGGGACAGCCTTTCACCTTACCTACAGCCAGGCAGACAAAAACAATGGATGCATCGGATTATGCCTGTGGAGCACATATGGCAGGAAAATGTATTCAGGGCCTAAGGAACAAATGCATCTTCACAGCACTGACCTACCAGGTACTTTTGCAAGCACAATTCCTGCCAGGAACAAAAAATACACTGGCAGACGAACTAAGCAGAAATCTCATGGATCCTCATGAATGGAAGCTAAATCCACAAGTGTTCAACATAACACGGGAATGGGGACGCCCAGACACGGATTTTTTTGCCTCCCCTCACAATTGCCAAATACAGAAATTTTGCACAAGGACTTATCACTCTCAAGCATGGAAAGTGGATGCTCTATCATTCAGCTGGAAAAACCTGACAGTCTCTGCCTTCCCTCCGATGCCTATACTCACCAAGGTGCTTCTAAACGTTAGACGAGAGGCCAAAAATGATCCTGATTGCACCAGACTGGCCACGGCAGCATTGGTACCCAATCCTAAAGACTTTATCCCAAGGCCCACCTTGGCCTCTACCTCAAATCCCCTCATCATCTGACACAGCAAAACAATCAGATTCTGCACAGTCAACTCAGGACCTTAAACCTGGCAGCATGGCAGATATGTAGCCACTCAGACTGCACCTCTCCTAAAGCTGTTATGGATGTAATTTTGGAAGCCAGGAGGCCCAGTACCAGGAAATCTTACGCAGAAAAATGGAAGAGATTCTGTGCTTGGAACCAGGCACAAGGGCTTGACCCACTGGTCCCTAATATACCTCAGATTTGACAATACCTGACAGATGTTGGACAAAGGCCTATCTTTTTCATCTATTAAAATCCATGCCTCTGCCATTTCAGCTCATTACAATACGGATCCTCCTATTTTTTTCACATCCTCTACGACGACAGTACCTCAGAGGGGCAAAGAATATAAGACCCCCTAGGAGAGCACCAGTACCTACTTAGGACCTCAATTTTGTTTTAGAAAAACTAACACTGCCTCCATTTGAACCAGCCAGCACAGCTGATCTAAAATTCTTGTCATGGAAAACTGCTCTGCTCCTAGCAATAACTTCAGCAAGAAGAGTCTCAGACAGGCATTGATGGCTGTGGAGCCTTTCCTCATTTTTCATCAAGACAGGGTATCTCTTAGGACAAACCCAACATTCATGCCAAAAGTGGTCTCCAATGTGGCCTTAAACCAAACCATTCATTTACCTACTTTTTACCCAAATCCCCAGAATAAAGGGGAAAGACTTCTGCATGCTTTGGATATACACAGGCAGCAACGATTTTACTTTGACAGAACAAAAGCTTTCAGAAAAACTGAGCAACTGTTTGTAGCATATGCTGCAGGATCTCAAGGAAAGCCTATTACAAAGCAGGGATGTTTATAGTAATATATGCATGGTTGTTTGGCATATTTTTATCTTTTCAGCCTTCCTATCTGGGGGCACCTGACATCTGGGGCAAGAAAAACTGAAGAAAATGGCGTCTGTTGCAACTTTTATACCCCTGGCGCACTGACGTCAGGGAAGAGGCGACAGCAACTGATGCCAGACCAAGACTTTGGAACTTGGGCCGACTGTGGGTCACCTGCCAGCAGGGATAACCCAAGTGTAATGACTGCAACAGTGAATACACTCGAACATCTACATTTATGGTAGATACACAACTGTACTTTTCTACCTGGACAAAACAAAAGCTTTCAGAAAAACTGAGCAACTATTTGTAGCATATGCTGCAGGATCACAAGGAAAGGCTATTTCAAAGCAGACTATTTCAAAATGGACAGGACACTACATTCGTTTCTGCTATGCACAACATGGCAAGTCAGTGCCTAAGAATATTAGGCCACATTCTACCAGGGCAGCATCCACTTCAGCAGCCTTTCTCAGAGGAGTACCAACCAAGGAAATTTTGAAGGCTGCAACTTGGGAGTTCAGTGCACACTTTTACCAAGCATCATCATTTACCTTTTAACTCTAAAGCCAGAGGATGTTTTGCCACTGCAGTGCTGCAGGGCCTCTTAGCCACTCTGAATCCTGTTTAGACCAACCGCCCCATCTCAGCTTTGGGATTCAACCCGTGTGTAATGACTGCAACAGTGAAACACGATGAACATAGTACAGTTGTGTACCTACCATAAATGTAGATGTTAGAGTGTATTCGCTGTTTACTGTCCAGGTTACCCTCCCTCCATCCCTCTTTCTTTGCTGGGACTCGTCTGTACTTCTCTATCCTATACAACCTATGTGGTGCATTTTCTTATAAATTAAGTTATTGTTTTATTTTAGTGTATGTTTTTATAAGCAATTTGTATTGCCTACCTTCTTTGGGGAACCTGACATCTGGGGCAAGAAAAACGGAAGAAAATGGCGTCTGCTGCATCTTATATACCCCTGGCACATTGACTTTAGGGAAGAGGCGACAGCAACTGACGCCGGACCAGGACTTTGGAATTCAGGCTGACTGCGGGTTGCCTGCCAGCAGGATAACCCAAGTGTAATGACTGCAACAGTGAATACACTGCATTTATGGTTGGTACACAACTGTACTTCTTCTTTTTTGCAACAAGGCAGATGTTCTTCATCTCACATTGCTGCAGTCCTGACACTAGGGTAGTCCGCTGTCCCAGTCGGCCCGAATACCAAAGTATAAGGCTGACGTCGGTCAAGGCGCATTAGTCTGACGTCAGAACGTCAGGGTACAAATGCGCATGACCGACGTCATATCCTCAGTCTTTTTTGCCGCGTGGTCCGATGCAGAAGCAGGTTTGCAAGTGCAGGTTGGCGTTCTGAGATTTTCCGAAGTCGGAGTTTCAGACCGAATCAAAGTTGGCTAAGTACCCCGTTGGGGAATATTTTGTTTTTTTCTTGCCTCAGTATTTTACCGGATGTCAGAAAAAGTGAATAACTGTATTTCTTGTGGGAAACGGATACCTCATAGGGATTACCATACCTTGTGTATACCTTGTTTAGGGCCTGAGCACGACGTTGTTGGCTGTCGCTCTTGTGCTAGATTTAACAAACGCACTATAAAGAGAAGATTAGATTGTGCCAGGTTAGTTTTTGGGAAGCGGTGTAATTATAAAATGCCGTCGGATGCTCCGACGCCCGCTTCGTCTAAAAAGCGCAAGGACAAAGCAGCAAAGCCTAGGTTGGAAGAACCGTCCGTCCCCGACGCCGGTTCTTTAGAGGGCTCGGTGGAGCCGGAGGTTCAGCCAGAAGTTTCTTTGGAGTCCCAGGGAGAGACTTTATTATTGCAAGATGTGCCCTCTCAGGAGGTAGGCCAGGCTGAAGGGGCTTCTCAGGTAGCTGTTCTTCCCTCCCTTCCTAAGGTGGTTAGGCCCTCCCCTTCTGTTTCCAAGGCTTCTCCCAGGGGCAGGCCAGGTTTTGTTTCAGGTGTTACCCCTAGTTCTTCAGGGTCTGTGCCTAAGAAGCATATGCTTAAGATGGCAGAAGATTTGATTACTATGATTAGAGGTTCTGTGCCCCCTCCTGATAAGAGGCCTAGGGTGGAACCTGAGCTTGACAGTTTTGAGCAGTGTTCGGATGCTTCTGAGTCTTCGGCTGAAGACTTGCAGGAGTATTCTCCTTACTCTGATTCTGATGTAGATGATTCTACTCCTTCTGCTTCTCCTCCTGAGGATTTTTCTTTTTCAGAGACTCTTCATTCCATGAGGGAGCATTTTAAATGGGAAGGTCAGGATTTCTCTGATTCCAGGAAAAGGCTTAGGGAATTCTTGTTTCTACCCCAGCATAGGCCTTTAGCTATACCTCCTGTTCTGGCTGTGGTGGAGGATGTTTTTGCAGAGGCTTCTCTGAACCCTGATTCTTTGCCTCCTGCTCCAGTTAAACCGGATAGATATTATAGGGTGCCTGAAGCTCATAAGTATCTTTTTAAGAGTCCTAGGGCAGACCCAGAAACTGTTTCTCAGGGGCCTAAGGGTGTTAAGGCTTCTGTTGTTAAAAATCCTGTTCCTCCAGATAGAGGCAAGGGCTTTGGATAGATGGGGAAAGAAAGTGTATACTTCTTCCACGTTGGCCATGAGAGCTTTGAATTGCCAGTTTCACATGTTGAAATACCAAAATTATCTCCTTTCACAATTAAAGTCTAAGGTAGATGCTTTGGCAGAAGGTATTGAGTGTAAAGAGTTGCAGGATTTAGTTCATGTTTCTGAACAGGTGGGTAAGCATTCTTTGCATTGTGGTTTTGATGCTGTACAGGCCTCTTCGAGGGTGGCTGCCACTGGTTCGGTTCTTCGCAGGCACGCCTGGCTGAGGGATCAGAATTTAGCTGAACATGTTAAGACAAGGATTTTAGATGCTCCTTTACAATCTGATGTGTTGTTTGGTTCGCCTGTGGAAGCAGTTCTAAAGAAAATGGAAGACAAGGCTAAGTTTATGCAGACTGTTAAAGATTTTTTGCAGGTTCAGCCTCCGAAGTTTAGTAGAAATTGGCCTACTAAGGGGTGGACATATCCTGCTTATGATTCCCAGTCTAGGGGTAGGTCTAGACGTGGTAGGGGCAGAGCTCAAGGTTCTTTTAGGCCTAGAACAGGAGTTCACCTGCTCAGTCTTCTGGTGAGGGCAGGGTCAGTCCTTTCGTAAACAGACCCAATGACCTGCCTTTTCAGCTGCCAGAATCTTCTCGTCTGGCAGCACCTTTGGGAGGAAGGTTGGCACTTTTCAAAGAAAACTGGAGTTTAATTACCCAAGACAGATGGGTATTGGATATCATTCACCACGGTTACAGGTTTTATTTCCATACCTTGCCTCCTTTCAAAGGCATGCCAGACATTCCTCCTCAACAAAGAAAAGAGGCTCACAAGCAAATTTCTCTGTTACTCCAAATAGGGGCCATTCAGCCGGTGCCTGTGCCAGAAAGGGGCCTAGGATTTTATTCACGCCTGTTACTAGTACCAAAAAAGGGGAACACGTGGAGACCAATTTTGGATTTATCTATCCTCAACACTTACCTGGACATTCCCAAGTTCAAAATGTTGACGTTACAACAACTTTTACCTCTGCTGGGCAAAGATCACTGGATGGTAACTTTGGATCTCAAGGAAGCTTACCTTCATGTTCCTATCAGGCTAATTTGCAGGAAGTATCTGCGTTTTCGAGCTGGAAATTCTCATTATCAGTTCTCTGCATTGCCCTTTGGCTTATCTACTGCGCCCAGAGTATTCACAAAAGTTCTGGCTCCAGTGATAGTTTTCTTCAGGCTAAAAGGATTACAAATCTATCCTTATTTGGACGACTGCCTGATTCTGGCTCAAGAAAGGGACGTGCTTCTTCAGCATTTGGAATATGTGATAGCAGTGCTAAGATGCCTAGGGTATTCTGTGAACGAAATAAAGTCCAGTCTAGTACCCTCTCAAGACATGTGCTTTCTGGGTGTGAGACTGAATACAGCAACCCAGATGGCCTTTTTAACCCCGGACAAACAAAATAATCTTTCTCTTTACTTCCATCAACTATCTCATCAGTCCGGGCTGACTGCAAGGACAGTCCTTCAAGCCTTAGGGTTCATGGCATCTTGTATTCTGGTGCTTCCCAATGCCAAACTGCATATGAGGAAGCTGCAATGGTATCTCAAAAATGTATCGACACAGCACTGCCAGGATTTGGACACTGTCATTCAAATAATACCTTGCATTCAAAAGGAGTTTTTGTGGTGGGCTCAGGAATGTCACCTAAACAAGGGACTCTCTGTGACCCGGCCAGAGGAGAGTCAAATTCTTACGACAGATGCCTCAGACACAGCTTGGGGAGCTCATCTGAATGGAAAGTGGATACAAAACAAATGGCCTGCCAGACTGCAGCATCTACATATCAACATGAAGGAGATGTTAGCAGTCCAGTTTGCATTAATGGCTTTCAAGGATTTACTTCTTCCAGGGCAGGTGTTGATTCTAACAGACAACACAACTGTCATGTGGTACATCAACAAACAAGGGGGAACACATTCTTATCCTCTATGCAGGCAAGCAATGATTTTGTGGGAGACTGCGCTAAGCTTGCAACTGAATCTTCAAGCAAGGTTTCTGCCGGGAGCTCAGAACTCCTTAGCAGATGTGTTGAGCAGGCAAATCATGGATCCCCATGAGTGGAAACTGGATCTTCATGTATTTCAAAAATTGACAGTGTCTTGGGGAACTCCAGACATAGATCTGTTCGCTTCTCCACTAAACCACCAGCTGCCAAAGTTTTGCACGAAAAGGTTTCATCACACAGCTTGGAAAGTGGATGCTCTTTCTTTCAGTTGGGAAAATCTTCATGTGTATGCCTTTCCACCTCTGCCTCTCCTCCCAAAGGTACTCCTAAAGGTCAGACAAGACAAGCCAAGGATGATTTTAATAGCTCCAGATTGGCCTCGGCAGCACTGGTACCCATTACTGAGGAGTCTAGTAAGGAGGCCTCCATGGCCCTTACCCTTGATTCCACACCTATTGTCTCAGGATGGTCATCTTCTCAATGTCAAGCTTCACTCTCTTCATCTAACAGCCTGGCATATCCTGTTTTGAACCATAGCAGGTCTCAGCTTCCTCAACAAGTTTTGAATGTGATTATGGAAGCCAGAAGACCTAGTACAAGGAAGGTGTACGCAGAAAAATGGAAGAGATTTTTATTTTGGAGTGCAGCAAAGGATTTGGATGTTTCTGAGCCAAATTTGAGTGTGGCTCTTCAATATCTTACTGAGTTATTGGACAAAGGTTTGTCTTTCTCTTCCATTAAGATTCATGCTGCAGCAATTTCAGCTCACTATGATTGTGACCCACCATTGTTTTCTCATCCTTTGTTCAAGCAATTTCTTAGAGGGCAAAGAATATAAGACCCCCAGAGAGCTCCTACTCCTGCTTGGGACCTCAATTTTGTGTTGGAGAAACTCACTCTACAACCTTTTGAGCCTGCAGCTACTGCTGAATTGAAATATTTGTCATGGAAGACTGCTTTTTTGTTAGCCATTACCTCTGCAAGAAGGGTGTCTGAATTGCAGGCCCTTATGGCGGTTGAGCCTTTCTTGATTTTTCATAAGGATAGGGTATCTTTACGTACTAATCCTTCCTTTATGCCTAAAGTGGTTTCTAGTGTGGCTTTAAACCAAACTATTCATTTGCCTACTTTTTATGCAAATCCCCAAAATAAAGGGGAAAAGATTTTGCACACTTTAGATGTACACAGGCAATTGCGTTATTATTTAAGCAGGACTAAGGATTTTAGGCAGTCTCAGCAGTTTGTTTCTTTTGCTTTGAGTTCTCAGGGTAAGCCTGTGTCAAAACAAACTATTTCTAAGTGGATTGGGTTTTGCATTACTTTTTGTTATTCCCATCATGGCAAGGAGATTCCAGCTGGGATTAGGCCTCATTCCACTAGGGCTACTGCCACTTCAACAGCATTTCTAAGGGGTGGCAACTAATGATATTTTGGAGGCAGCTACTTGGAGTTCAGTGCATACTTTCTAAGCATTACCACCTTCCTCTCTACTCTAAATCTAGGGCTGGTTTTGCCACTGCTATTTTACAGGGCATGTTGGCAGCTCCTGCTTCTTTGTGATTTGCCATCCTCCCTTACCTCTGCTTTGGGATTCTACCCAAGTGTCAGGACTGCAGCAATGTGAGATGAAGAACATAGTACAGTTTTGTACCTACCATAAATGTAGATGTTCAAGATCCACATTGCTGCAGTCCAATTTACCTCCCTCCTTCCCTCTGTGTTTAGGGGTGGTTGTGGGGTGGGATTGTACCTTTCTGATTTTGTATATATTGTACATATATTTGGTACAGGGTGTTTGGTGTTTTGTTGTTTTTGGTTTGGCCTTATCTTTTAGGGTCTTCTGACATCTGGGGCAAGAAAAGACTGAGGATATGACGTCGGTCATGCGCATTTGTACCCTGACGTTCTGACGTCAGACTAATGCGCCTTGACCGACGTCAGCCTTATACTTTGGTATTCGGGCCGACTGGGACAGCGGACTACCCAAGTGTCAGGACTGCAGCAATGTGGATCTTCGAACATCTACATTTATGGTAGGTACAAAACTGTACTTTTCTCACTTTGTGCATCAGTTGGTTAACATTGATGTCCTTCAAGGATGCATCTGCAGTCCTAACAAATGGGTTGTCCTGGCCTCAGGCAGCCCTTCGGTCGGCCGGATTCCAAAGTCTGGGTCTGGCCTCGGCTGGTGTCGCAGTTCACCCGACGTCATAACTGCAGTTCTTCGGGTATAAAGGCATCAGCCGATGCCATTTTCCTCAGTCTTTCTTGCCGCGTGGCGCCCGAAGCAGAAGCTGTTCGCAAGTGCCGGTCGGTCAGATCCAGAGATTACTACTACCAAGACTTCTAAAAAGCTAAGTACCCCGTTGGGGACTCTTTCTTGCCTCAGCCGATGTCAGAAAAAGTGAATAACTGTTTAACTTGTGGGAAACAAATACCTCATAAAGACTTCCACTCTTACTGGCTACCTTGTCTAGGCCCAGACCACGACGTAGCAGCTTGTTTAGCCTGTGCTTCCTTCAACCGACGGACGCTTAGACGTCGGTCGGAGTTTGCAGAGGAGTTTTTTGGCTCCGCTTTTTCTTATATCATGCCGTCGGAGACTCCGACTTCACATTTAGCTAAAAAGCGTAAGGAAAAGGACCGACACTCGCGGTCCGCGGTTTCGGCAGAAACCGCTGTTAAGCTAATCAGCAGTGTCTCTGTTTCGGCTGAAACAGAGTCTGTGGTTCTTCCTTCGGCCGAAAGCATGCCTCCTACTACCGAGGCCTCTTCCAGCATGGCTGAATCTGCCACTGAAATTCCACCTGCTCTTACAGTTTCTCAGGATTTATCAGATAATATTCCCCTAGATGTATCTACTCCTGCACGTGGAGCTGCTAGGCCCCCTGCATCCATGTCAATTAAGGCCTTTGCCAGGGCTAAAGCAGCTAAATCTTCCAAGGCCGTGCCTACTAAAGCCCCTCTCACAGGCCTAGCTCTAGTACTCAAATGCTTAGTCTAGCAGAGGATCTCATTTCTTTGATCAGGGGATCCCAGTCTCACCCTGATAGGGCCTCTCAACCCCCTCCAGAGAAGAGACCTAGAGCAGAACCCCCTGAGCCAGTTTCTACTGATTACTCCTCAGATGAATCAGAAAATACAAACCCCCCTGAGTGCCCTTATTCTCCATATGAGGACTCTGATGCAGAGGACTCAATTCCTTCTGCCTCTCCTCCTGAGGAATTTTCTTTTGGGGAAACCTTGCATGCTATGAGGGAACAATTTCAATGGCAGGGCCAGGATTTCTCAGACTCTAGGAAAAGGCTTAGGACTTTTTTGCATTTGCCACAGCATAGGCCTTTAGCCATTCCTCCAGTACTTACAGTTGTGGATGATGCATTTAATGATGCTTGTACTGCTCCTGATTCGCTCCCACCGGCCCCTGCTAAGCCCGACAGATACTACAGGGTTCCGGACACACATAATCACTTGTATAAGGCTCCTTTTGCAGATCCTGAAACTATTTCACAGGGCCCCAAGGCTGTAGCAGCTATCTCTGCCAAAAACCCACTCCCCTCTGAAAGGGAATCTAGGGCCTTGGAGAGATGGGGTAAAAAAGTTTATACTTCTGCTACTCTTTTGGCTAGGGCCTTAAACTGTCAATTCCACATGATTCAGTATCAGGAATTTATGTTAGATCAGTTATCTAAAAAGCTGTCCTCACCTGAACCTTTAGACAGAAAGTCACTTCAGGAAATGGTACATAACATACAGCAGGTCAGTAATCATTCCTTAAAATGCGGCTATGATGCACTGGAGGCCTCCTTTAGATCAGCTATGACTGGTACAGTGATCAGAAGGCATGCATGGTTAAAAGAGCAGTCCTTTCCAGACCATGTAAAATCAAAGCTCCTAGATGCTCCCATGGATAAACACAATTTGTTTGGCTCTCCTGCACAGCAAGTGCTGAAGAAGGTGGAAGAGAAAGCAAAATCTGTCCAGACAGTCAAGGATTTCTTACAGGTCCAGCCTCCAAGGTTTAGTAGGAACTGGCCTTCCAAGAATTGGTCCTTTCCAGACACCAACAGAGCACAGAGAGGCAGGAATAGGCGGACAACAGGCAGAGGTGAATCCAGAGGTGCCTACAGGGACGCCAGTGGCAGCCTAACAACCAGCGGTACTGCTGCAGACCCAGCCACTACCACTTCCACAGGACAATCACAGTGACTTGGCTCTGAAGCCGCCTACCAGGGAACAACTAGAAGCACCCTTAGGCGGAAAGCTAACCTTATTTTCAGTAAACTGGCATTGCATTACAGGAGACAAATGGATTTTACAGACAATAGACAAAGGTTACAGGTTTCACTTCCATACTCTACCAAGGAAGAGAGGAATGCCAAACCTACCTCCAAATCAAAAGGCAAACGCTCCAGAACAAATAGACAACTTAAAAAGGATGAGAGCTATAGAAAAGGTACCATCTATGGAACAAGGGCAAGGATTTTACTCCAGACTTTTCCTGGTGCCAAGGAAGGAAAATCAATGGAGACCTATTCGAGACCTGTCCGCTCTGAACACATACCTCATTGTCCCAAAATTCAAAATGCTGACTCTACAGCAGCTTCTTCCCATGCTGGGCAAGGAGTCTTGGCTGGTAACTCTAGATCTCAAGGAGGCATACCTGCACGTCCCCATACGACCAAATTGCAGAAGATACCTCAGATTTCTTGCAGGATCAGAGCATTATCAATTCTCAGCATTGCCTTTTGGCTTATCTACTGCCCAGAGTATTCACGAAATGCCTGGCATCAGTAATTGCTCACTGCAGGCTTCAGGGAATTCAAATTTACCCTTACCTGGACGATTGCCTGTTACAAGCGGACAACAAAAACAAATTAACAAAAGACTTGAAAAGGGTCATTCATCTACTGCAAGCCTTGGGTTACACAGTCAATATAAAAAAGTCAAGGCTGTTGCCATCCCAAAGGATAACCTTCTTGGGTGCAGAACTGGACACATCAAATCAAATGGCATCCCTCACAGCAGAAAAACAAAAGCACCTTCCACTCTACTTCATGGCATTAACAACGCAGAACCAGCTCACAGCAAGGAAAGTCCTGCAAGCCCTGGGTTACATGGCATCCTGCATAATATTGATCCCACATGCCAGACTACATATGAGGAAGTTGCAATGGTACCTCAGGAATTTATGGTCTCAGCACAAGCACAGCCTAGAAACCCAAATTCCAATAATTCCATGCCTGAAGCAAGAATTCCGATGGTGGGCTCAGGCCTGTCAATTGAACAAAGGACTGCCCTTCCACAGCCCTCAACCAAGCCAGACTATCACCACAGACCTCGGTTGGGGCACACACATGCTGGACAAGTGCATACAAGGCTTATGGACTCAAGACCAGCTAAACCTACACATAAACCAAAAAGAGATGCTGGCAGTAAAACTGGCAATTCAAGCATTCAGACCGTTTCTCCAACAGGGGCAATTGCTGATAAGGACGGACAACACCACAGTTATGTGGTATATCAACAAACAGGGAGGCACACATTCATATCCCCTATGTCGGATGGCAATGGATCTCTGGAATGTGGCCCTAAGCCTAAACATACAGCTCAAGGCAATATTTGTGCCAGGAAAAGAAAACATACTAGCAGACATCTTAAGCAGGTCTACCACAGATGCCCACGAATGGATGCTGCATCCAGACATCTTCAAATCCATCACAAGGAAATGGGGACTACCAGAAATAGACTTGTTCGCATCCCCACACAATCACCAATTGAAAAAATTCTGCACAAGGACATACCACCCACTTGCTTGGAAGGTGGACTCCCTATCTTTCAGTTGGAAAAACCTGACAGCATATGCATTCCCACCTCTTCCTTTGATGCACAAGGTGCTATTGAAGATCAAAGAAGACCACCCAAGGATCATCCTGATAGCTCCAGACTGGCCGAGACAGCACTGGTACCCACTACTGAGGAGTATGTCTCAGGAACTCGCATGGCCTCTACCCCTGGTTCCTTTACTGCTAACACAGAACAACTTCAGAACCCTGCATCCGAACCTGAAAACACTGCAGCTAGCTGCTTGGAGCATTGCATAAGACAAAATAACCCAGATTTATCTCAAAGGGTTAAAGACATTATCTTGGAAGCTCGCAGACCCTCAACAAGAAAAACTTACTCAGCGAAATGGAAAATATATCTCATTTGGAGTGCAGCAAAAGGGCAAAATGTAGCACTGGTAAACATAGCTAACATCCTGGAATACTTAGCAGAGCTTTTCCACAATGGCCTGTCTTACTCTTCCATTAAGATTCATGCGTCAGCTATTTCAGCAGAATACAACATGGATCCTCCAGTCTTCTCTCATCCTCTACTCAGGCAGTTTCTGAGAGGAATCAAAAATGTAAAGCCACCAAGGAAGCCACCATTGCCTACATGGGACTTGAACTTTGTGCTAGAAAAGTTGACACTTCACCCTTTTGAACCAGCAGCAACAGCAGAATTACAGTACTTATCATGGAAAACTGCTTTCCTGCTTGCAATCACTTCAGCAAGAAGGGTTTCTGAACTACAGGCATTAATGGCAGTGCAACCCTTCCTTATCTTCCATCAGGATAGAGTGTCCATGAGAACTAATCCTACCTTTATGCCAAAGGTGGTCTCCAGGGTATCTTTAAACCAAGCAATCCACCTACCTACATTCTTCCCCAACCCACAGAACAGGGGAGAAAGACTGCTGCATACCTTGGATGTGCATAGGCAATTGCGCTACTACCTGGACAGAACCAAGAACAATAGAAAAACTGACCAGCTTCTGGTAGCATATGCCACAGGAATGGAAGGAAAAGCAATTTCAAAACAGACAATCTCTAAATGGATAGGAAATTGCATTAGATTTTTTATTCTTACCATGGAAAGGCAACTCCAGAAAATATCAGACCTCACTCCACAAGGGCTACAGCCACTACTACAGCTTTTTTACGAGGAGTGGCTACAAAAGACATTTTAGAGGCTGCTACTTGGAGCTCCGTGCATACATTTGCCAAGCATTATAATGTACCCTTATACTCCAGATCCCGAGCAGGTTTTGCCACTGCTGTGTTGCAAGGGATCTTAACTACACCATAATCTTGTTAGGGCCTCCTCCCCCAGTTTGGCTATGGTATTCTACCCATTTGTTAGGACTGCAGATGCATCCTTGAAGGACATAGTACAGTTTTGTACCTACCATAAATGTAGATGTCTGAGAGGTATGCATCTGCAGTCAGGATTACCCACCCTCCTTCCCCTCTGTGGTACTCCTAGGGTATTTGCCCATCTAGTAGCTAGCTGGGGGAATCTATTATGGTGTATTTGTTTGTATATATGTACATACATGTTTATTTCTATTTGCTCTCTGTTTGGAAACATTTGCATTTATCCAAATTTAGCCTTCCTAGAGGGCATCTGGCATCTGGGGCAAGAAACACTGAGGAAAATGGCGTCGGCTGATGCCTTTATACCCGAAGAACTGCAGTTATGACGTCGGGTGAAGTGCGACACCAGCCGAGGCCAGACCCAGACTTTGGAATCCGACCGACCGAAGGGCTGCCTGAGGCCAGGACAAACCCATTTGTTAGGACTGCAGATGCATACCTCTCGGACATCTACATTTATGGTAGGTACAAAACTGTACTTTCTGTATCTCTGACATCAGAGAGATGGACAACAAGTTTTGTTATGCACAGCTTTCAGAGCTGTTATGCTTTAGCTTTGCATTAAAGCATATACATTGGCCACAACGTAAGTGTTAAGTAGCTAAGTAGCATTTAAAAGCTGTAAAATATTTCTCACCAACGAAAAAAAGGTTAACTGAAGCATTTAACACCTTACAAAACAGTTTCTCTGGGGGAAAAGTTTCTGGTCACTGTCTTTGTGGTAACAGCAAGTGTTTTACAGCTTTGAAATCTCTCAAATATTTTACACTCCGACATTTTTTCTGTAACATGTAAGTATGCCAGAGCAGCTGAAGCTGCACGTCCTGAAATAAAATTGTTTCTGATCAGAATTAAATAGTTAGGTGGTGCTGACATGGATGTCCAGATTTCCCCCCTTTGACATGAATTTCTCAGGATCCATGTCTTAAACGCAGTGTGGTTGTGATCAAATACCTGATCAGTCTTCATGCATATGCTATGAATGTGTTTGTATCCTGGAAAAATACGACTATTGTTGACTATATGGGTATCTGCAGCAATTTAATATATTGGTGCCTGACTGTTGCCGTTGATGTAAAGTTACTGTGGTGAACGAAAATAACAGACACATTTCTAAGGCCCCTCTACTCTCCCATAGCCTACCCATATCCCACCCACATATTCTGTGCAGCTTAAGGTACACTTGCATTCTGATTGCTGATAGTGTAGGAAGCATGCAGGTTTTTTTCATCCCAAAATTGCCTCACCTAAGAGCCGTGGCTCATAGGTTCTAGAGTTTGTTGCCTTTAACATTCAGTCAATACATTTCATATTGCACATTAAGCACTGAATGGTTTTATCTGCTTGGTTAATTATGCAGTCATAATGTTCCTGTTACAAGGATTCATCTTCTGAGCATATTTCTTTTTTGGTATACCTTTGCAATGTTACCCAAGTCATTACTTTTATCTGAAATGTGGAACTTGAATGTGCGTTGCTTTTCTAGGCCTGAAGGTCCTAACAAGTATTTTGACAAACAATGTACAACTAATCTACAGGACCACTTAAGGTAGTTAGCTGAAATGAAGTGTTCAAAATTTGAGTTTCATAAAATTCACTTTATTCATATACCAGCAATGTAACCTAGTTGTAAGCACCTTTATTTCAGAGAGATTTTGTCAGACTCTACTCTTTATATAAAAAAAAAAAAAAAAGCATGTTTCATATCTGCAATAAATGACTAAATTGACCATTTATTATACAGCAGAAGGTATTTCAACAGTTTAAAGCTGTAACTTAGTTTAAATATGCTAAAATAAGTTTAAAACATAGCAGTTTCATGTCATTGCAATTAAGTAATTTAGCAAATTAGTAGCCACAGAGCCTAATGCTTGATATTTTGAATATTTCTCACTGCTTACCATACAGCATTTGCTAAATAATGTGTAGGTGGGAGGGTGGCCTAATGGTTAAGGTGTTTGCCTTACAAACACAAGGTGCATGGTTTGAGTCTCATATGGTTTGAGTCTCATAAGGGATAATTGGCCTGCTTAAAATGGCTCGCAAGTGCAGTTAGCTTAGTACTAATCTATGAGCCTAAGTAGATAAGTGTCACTATATAATTAGATACCTACATTACACCCTCAACCTTCATGCAGAAAACTTTTCCTATGTGTTGCTCTCAACCGGAGTTCTTTTATGATAATGGGAGTGGGACTGGTGAGGTTACCCTTTATTATTTTTAAGTTGATGTACTTAAGGATATTTACAGTGATTGAAGTTTAAACTCCAATAAGAATACATATGTTTGTACATTTTGAATTGTTGATGTTTACAAGGTAGCTTAAATGAAAAATTATATGTCTGTTAATGCATACTGTTTTGGAGGGCATTTTATAAGCAAAAAAGTATACCAGTCTAACTGTAGCCATTAGTCTCACTTTGTTAAAGCTTTTCTGATCAAAGTACATTGTTGCAAAGAACTTTTTTTTTGTTTTTTTTTTTGCACAAGTTTGCATGTGGTACCTGCAGTAATCAGTGGCCATTTTATCAGACATGATCTAAGGTGGTGTTTACAGTTAAATGTAGCCAAGGCATTTTAATTTTTTTCTTTTTTTCGTATTGGTCTGGTTTGTATAATTTGAAGAGTAATTGTAAAACAAAAACTCCCCATAGTTTTTTCCACACAAGTGGCATGGGATCTTTAACATCTGACAACAATAATGCATGGATTAATCAGTAATACATGAAGCTCCCTTCACCCAAGTGCTGCATTTCATTTTCATTAATAAAATATGAAATTAAATTAACTGCATGGGGATCAACCCTTCAGAGTTTTAATATTCCACCATCATAATAGAGCATGCAACCTACTGAATTACTAACATTTCTCAGTCACCTTCAGTAATGTATTGTGATGTTGTGTACAAAAAAGTTTGATATTAAATTTGTATTTCTTCACTACCGAAGAAAACACTAATACCAGAAATAGGAAGTAGAGAAATTAAAGTGAAGTTGTTACGTGTACTTAAAACATGGCAGTAATCAGTGTTTTTGGCAGCATGTGGGTAACAAAACAAGATGTTATGTGATCCTATCTCGCCTACATTCTGTACTGATGGGTTCAGAGCTGATCCTCGGCTCCGACTTGGCACGCTATACTATAGAGCGAATTCTCTTATTGGCTGAGCTATTCTACATCCCATGATGCACCACCACTGCTTCCCCAGATCTCGTTTGCCGCTTTACAGCAAAGACGTGGTCTCGGACTTGGCTGAGCTAAGTGCTTTTTCTTCAAAGAATTTGTCAGAAATTTTTGATTCTTATACCCAAAAGCTGTTTTAACAGCTATCGTTGTTTGAGTTTTTCTGTGATTTTTTCTGGTAATTTTGTCTTTAATTTGAGGGAAAGGATCCCGTTTCAGTTAGAGGGGCCTTGCCCTCGCGCGTGTTGAAATATTTAATGTGAGTGTTGTGGTTTAG
The DNA here is from genome assembly GCF_019279795.1 of Protopterus annectens. Taxonomy (NCBI): domain Eukaryota; kingdom Metazoa; phylum Chordata; order Ceratodontiformes; family Protopteridae; genus Protopterus; species Protopterus annectens. The sequence continues at coordinate 740,570,927 of NC_056734.1, read as the reverse complement.
TTGGACAAGTAATCCCGTTTACGTTAGAGGGGTTTTGTCCTTATTTACTCTTCTTTTCTCAAGTTTTGTGAGAGTTTTTGAAGTGAATAGTACTGTTTTGTGTAAACATGTCGAAAGAGCATAGACCTTCTGGGTTCAAAAAATGCTCTAAGTGCAGCTACAAGATGTCTATAACAGACTATCATTTGTTGTGTGTGTATTGTTTAGGCCCTAAACACCTTCAGGAGTCATGCAGCGTTTGTCATGCTTTTTCCTCCCGAGTCCTCCAAGAGAGGAAAAACAAATTAATTTTAAAAGGGCTTATTACACCTTCTTTTGAGGAGGCTTTATCTTCTTCCTCTTCACCTTCGAAGAAAAAGAAATCGTCGGCTCCAAAAACCGGCCAAAAAGAAATCTCTGCAGGCTTCTCCATCAGCTCCATGGACTTCGGAGCCGAGGGCGGAACGGTCTGCCTCGATGCCTCCAGCCTCGACTCCTCTGGCTTCGGAGCCGACGGCTAGAGCTTCGAGAGGCAGGTCACCTTCATCGGCTCCTCTGCCTTCGGAGCCGATGAGTCACCCGCTCAGACTCTTCCCCTTTGGCGCCGAAGTCCTGTTCGGCTCCGAGGGAAATTGCATTGGTTGTGGAGTCTCCCTCGGCACCGATATTTATCGAGACCATTCGGAGCCGGTCCCCCAGTCCTTTGGAACCGGTGGAGAAGTCGACTCGAATTCGTTCGATCTCTTCTCGGTGTTCGAGGATGTCGGATTCGGACATCGACAGGGTACTTCAAAGGCTGTTTCAGTCTCCTGTCTTTCAAAAGTTGGTTTTGGCTCCAGCCCGGTCGGCTCCGGAGCCGATTGCCCACCCGATTATTGTAGTTCCTCCTCCAACAGCCTCGGCACCGTTGGAGCCTGTGCTGGTGGAGCCGATGGAGGGTTTCGGGTCGGTTCCGACCCTTACTCTAACCCTGACCTTCGGATCTGAGTTCAGTACTCGGACCTCTTCGGTCGGCCCCGGGGGTGACGCTTAGGAACCGATGTTTTCGGTTCCAAGCCTCCCTCTCGGTGCGTCGGCTGCGGGAGTGCCGTCTACTGTTGTGGCCCCGGGGGTCGGACCTTCCCAGGACTCTGGGGGTCCGGCCTTCAGAGCCATGAGGAGTGCCTTGGCCAAATCTTCTTTGGCTACCTCCACTTTCTCTCTGGCACCTTCCCTTGGCACGGAGACTGCCTCCTTTGTTGTCCCCCTGTCTCAAGACAGCGGAGCCCTGGGGCCTGAGGTCACCCCCATTGGGAGTTCCCCCCTTCCTGGAGGTCCTTCCAAGGCTTCTTCGGAGGAACCCCCAAGGAAGAGACAGTGCAAGAGGAAGCACGTCGACTCCCCTGACGAGTCTCTCACTTCGGACACCGACCTCGATGATGCGGAGGGGTCCCCCAAGTCATCCTCGGATGATGTCTCCTTTCCGGACATCTTAGAAATCCTGAAGCAACGAGGCGACTGGCAATCCAAACCCCCTTCTGCTGAGGAGTCTGTATTCCTCAAGGCCTTCGGGGCTCAGCCCTCCGCCTCCTGGGTGTCTCCGCCCTTCGATGAGCTTCTATATTTGATCTCACGAAGGGCGTGGGAGCACCCGGATTCTGTGGAACCGGTGCCAGCTTGCCCTAATAAATTTCTTTCAGGCCCCCCCCCCCCCCCCGAAAAGGAATTTCTCTCCAAAGGTGTGGCTGTAGATGCCCTGGTGGTGGCATCTGCTACCCAACAAGATGTGGCAGAGGCGTCTACGTCCATCCATCCTCCTAATAGAGTACATGAGCATGGATCGGTACAGGAAGCGCACCCTTACTTCAGAAGCCTTTACTTTAAGGTCTCTGAATTATCTGACGCACTTCACCAGACTTCAGAGGGATCTGGTCAAGGAACTTTCAGATACCCTCTCTGGTAACCTACCTGAGCAGTTGGCCCAGATGGTTAGCTCTCAGCTGTCTACCTTGTCATCATTATCGAACTCGTCCATGAGGCTCACTTCGTATGCAGCCGAGGGGGCGAGTAGAGCGGCGGGAACAGGTGTTGCTCTACGGAGGCAAGCCTGGCTCCGCCTGTGTCATTTTGCGGAAGCCTTCAAGTCTTCCTTTGCCGACGCTCCCTTCGATGGGTCCTCTCTGTTTGGACCCAAGGTAAAGGACACCTTGACCCGCTGTGAACAAGAGGGTAAGACCTTGACTGCCGTAGGGGCACGGTTTTCCACTCCCTTCAGGCCTTATCCCAAGGCTAGAAGAGGTGGGAAAATGTGGTTCCGAAAATCTCAAAAGGCTTACTCCTCACAGCAGGGCGAACCCCCTTCTAGAGGCAGAGGAGGGGGAAATTTTTTAGGAAGACGCCGTCCCAGAGGCGGCGGAGGCCCCCGCAACACTGGCCTTTCGTGGCTCTTCAACCTTCCAGCATCCCTGAAGGATTGCCCGACTGTGCAGCTCCGGAGCCAGTCGGGGGTCGTTTTTCAAAGCACCTAAAGGCCTGGGAGAGTATCACTCAGGACCGATGGGTGCTCCGAATCATCGCCGGGGGTTACACCATCCCCTTTTCTCAACCCCCTCCACCATCCCGGAAAATCCCGGACCCACCACCCAGTCAACGGGATCTCGCAGCCATCGAAATCTCAAAGCTGCTTCAAAAAGGAGTCATCCAACCGGTCCCCGAAGGCCAGACCGGATTAGGGACTTACTCAAGATTCTTTTGGTGCCAAAAAGACCGGGCACTTGAGGCCCATTTTGGATCTCGGCAAACTAAACCGATCTGTCAAGAAGTCCAAGTTCCGGATGGTCACCTTACAATCCATTCTCCCACTGCTGGAGAAGGGTGTTTGGATGTGCTCCATAGATCTCAAGGACGCCTATTATCACATCCTGATAGATCAGGCGTCCAGGAGACACTTGCGCTTCAGCCTGGGAGACAGTCATTTCCAGTTCCGTGCACTGCCCTTTGGTCTCACCACAGCCCCCAGGGTGTTCACCAAATGTTTGGCGGTGGTGACTGCTCACCTGAGAAGTCTAGGATTCCAGGTGTTTCCATACCTAGACGACTGGCTCCTAACTGCCACCTCCAGGCGTCTACTCTTACAAAACCTAGCAGCCACCATATCTCTAGGCAACTCCCTAGGAATCACCTTCAATTGGACAAAGTCCGTGTTGCTGCCATCTCAGCGCATACGGTTTATCGGAGTAGAGATGGACTCAAAGCAAATGCGGGTCTATCTTCCTACAGAGAGGATAGAAACATTACAGTCTCAAGTTCGAGCCTTGCTCCTCAAACGCCGAGCCCCAGCCAGGATGGTCCTACAACTGTTAGGTTCCATGTCGGCCACCGTTCTCCTAGTTCCCTTGGCAAGGTTACATATGAGGATTCTCCAGTGGCTCCTGTCAGTCCAGTGGTCTTATCAGGATCTCCCTCTGTCACCTCATTCTGATCACAGAGACGTGCAAACAGGACCTTCGTTGGTGGCTTCTTTCCTCCAATCTGGATCAGGGGCGACCCTTCGTTCCACCACCTCCAGTGGCCACATTGACTACAGACGCCTCCCAGACGGGGTGGGGGTGACATTACCTGGGCAGGTCAGTCCAAGGCAAGTGGCAATCAGATGAGTTTCCTCCACATCAACATACTGGAAATGAGGGCGGTGCTTCTATCACTGCAAGCACTACACAGTTACCTCCCCCAGGGCATGATTGCCATTCAGTCCGACAACATGTAAGTAGTCTGGTACCTGAACAAGCAGGGAGGGACCAGATCCTACCCCCTTTGCAGAGAGGCCATGAAGGTATGGGATTGGGCGATTGCAACCAAACGTTCTCTGGTAGCAACACACATTCCAGGGAGATCCAATGTGATAGCCGACAGACTGAGCAGAACTGTTCTCTCCCCGCACGAGTGGTCTCTGAACGGCAGAGTGGCAACTCAGATTTTCAGAAGATGGGGAACTCCTTGCTGCGACCTATTCACAACCCCCCTCAGTTCGAAATGCCAACAGTTCTTCTCTCTCACCCCAGTTCCGGGGGAGATTTCCAAGGACTCCCTAGTCCAAGCTTGGCCCACCGGCCTGCTATACGCCTTTCCACCAGTTCCCCTTATTCCCAAGGTGATCCAGAAGGCGATTCGCTTGGAGAGCAAGATGATTTTAATTGCCCCGTACTGGCCTCGTCATGTCTGGTTTCCCTTTCTTCGGAAATATGCACTGGACGGTCCATGGTTCTTGGACCAAGTTTCGGACTTCTTGACCCATCAGTCGGGACTGCATCACCAGTCACGCCACTCGTTGAAGCTAACAGCTTGGCTCCTCCTCTTCCGACCTTAGTCAGGAACCAGGCTTTGGATCCGGAAGTCATTCATAGCTTGTCCTCGGCCCACAAGAATTCTACTAAGAAAATGTATAACAGCAAATGGAAGAGATTTGCTATTTGGGCCCAACTCCGGGGATTAGATCCCATAACTGTCCCGGTATCAGAAGTTCTGAAGTTTTTAGCTTCTCTGTTCAATCAAGGTTCTTCGGTTTCTACCATTAAGGTTCAATTGGCAGCTATTTCCAATTTTCATGAGAGCTTAGAACCACCTTTGATGAGCAACAAGTTGTGTAAAGCCTTCATGAAAGGTGCTGGGCTGCTTCGGCCCCCGATATCTCATCCCGCTCCACCATGGGACCTTAATGTTGTGCTAGGTGCTTTGACCTCTTCCCCCTTCGAACCGGCAGCAACTTGTGACTTGAAATTTCTTTCTTGGAAGACTGCTTTCTTAGTCGCAATTACATCAGCCAGAAGAGTTTCGGAACTTCAAGCCCTATGCGTCAAACCACCATATCTGTTTTTTTCACAAGGATAGAGTATCCCTCAGACCGAATCCATCCTTTGTTCCTAAGGTTTGTTCTAGTTTTTGTCTGCAACAGTCATTGGAACCTTCCAGTTTTCTTCCCAAAGTACTCAGAGCAGAATACATCTTTCACACCTTAGATGTTCATAGGCAATTGCGCTTCTATTTGGATAGGACGCACCAAACACGGAAAACAGATCAGTTGTTTGTGTCCTTTTCGGACAATAAATTGGGCAAAGCCATCACGAAAGTCACTATTGCCAAGTGGATCAGAGACTGTATCAGTCATACTTACTTCATTTCTAATAGAGCTTAAATCTACTGTGAAAGCTCATTCTACCAGGGCTATGGCTACTTCGGCAGCTTTTCATTCTAAGCTTGCCATTAGTGACATTTGTGCTGCGGCTACGTGGTCTTCTCCTCACACCTTCATTTCTCATTACAAATTGGACGTGGCATCTCGGGGGCGAGCTTCCTTCGGTTCCACAGTTCTTAGGAGTGTTTTCCAGTGAGCCACCCAGGAATCAGGTGCTAGGGACGCTGTCCCATCAGTACAGAATGTAGGCGAGATAGGATCACATAACATCTTTTAGTTATGTACTTACCATAACTTTAGATGTTTGGGATCCATCTCGCCTACATTCCTAATAACCCACCCTCCTTCCCCCTGCCTTGGAGATCAGTAGAGACCGGACGGGTCGAGTTCAGCCGTTTCATCTTGAAACACCTGGCAATGTTATATCAGCAGTCTATGTATGTGTGCGGACAAACAAGATCTGGGGAAGCAGTGGTGGTGCATCCTGGGATGTAGAATAGCTCAGCCAATAAGAGACTTCGCTCTATAGTATAGCATGCCGAGTCGGAGCTGAGGATCGGCTCTGAACCCATCAGTACAGAATGTAGGCGAGATGGATCCCAAACATCTAAAGTTATGGTAAGTACATAACTAAAAGTTATACAATGCACATAGACAGTACTGTTGCATCCACCATTGTTGCACATATGTGAGCATACCTCTCAAGTGTCTAGATTTTCACAGAATGTCCAGATTTCTGCCTCATATTTTTGGTCTGTTCCTTATAAAACTTGTGGTTTCCTGGCAAATCACTGAGGACTGAAGTCACTAAATAACATATGTTTGAGTTTAACATAATATCCTTCAGGAAATGCATACTAACATAAATCCAGTTATTTTATCAACTTTCCAAGTCCATAACAGCAGTATTTACAATCTGTCCCTATTTTTGGACTTTTGTCCAATTATTTTAGGCATTGTCCAGATTTCTTGCTCTAAGACGTGTGTGTGAGTAATAAAGAATTTATTTTTAAGAAAACATTTTTTTTTTCTCATACAGGACAGTCTTACTGTTGTCGTAGAAGATTTGCGTCTTTGTACAGCCAAACACTGTGAAGACATTGAAAGAAGATTCTGTTTTGAAGTGGTCTCTCCAACAAAGTAAGCAAGTTGTTTGCTAGATTTCTTGTTTACATTTATGTACCTTTTTGTAACTTTGATATCCAGCTGGGGACTGACATTTTCAGTAAGTGCTTGGGGAGTAAGGTTACAGTAATCACTGCAGCACAGAATTTTAAAAATACAACCCAGATGTAGTGTAAGCCATTGAAATATGTTGTACCACTGAAAAAGAACTGCTCAGTAATTGTAGAGACCGTGTACATTACACAGACAAAATAGTGAGAATGCATGCAAAGTACAAATTAAAACAAGACGTAGCAGATGAAAAGAAAATAATATGTAGAGGAAGTAGGTGTGGTATGTGACTAACAGCTAATTCAGTTACACTTGTGAGAAGGGTGAATAAGAACATGAGAAGAATGAACGCAAGAGTAAGAGAGGAAAGGGAAGGACGATAGATATGTTAGTACGGGAGGATAAGATTAGGTGGGAGTAGGGAAATGGGAGCCCCTTGTATTAAAGCTGTAGCAAGAAGTATGGAAGGGAGTGAAGGAAAGTAGTAACAGATGAATACATAAAAGAAAGGAAAAAGCTGAAGGGGGAGGATAAAGGAGGGGAGAGCAAGCAGGTAAGAAAAGATGGTGGGTAAGTTTGAGAAGACATTGGTATGTGTGAGCAGATGTAGCCTATTAAAGTGCGGAAGAGAGAGGTAGACTGATGTTATTCTTCTAGAATAGCTACAAGACTGTTGGTGAGCTGGGTCCTAGTAATTTCTTTTTTTTATGCCAGTATAGTAGGTACTGTGAATCCACTTAATTATAGGTATGCATTTTTTACTTTTACCTGGAATGAAAGGCGGTTTCACTTGCGCTGTCTGTTCATCACCAGAAAGCACATTCAGTTTCCAAATCTTTCTTCTTAATGGTTCCACTTCAGCATCTGTTCTGCCTCCTGTCAGCATTTCTAATATTGACATTGAAAATGTCCACAAGAAGAGAAAGTGAACCCGCATCTACAATTGTATGCAGTTGTGTAGTTTCGCTTTCTTGCCACTTATGTAGTATTACTGCTCAGTTTTTTTTTTTTTTTTTTTTTTGTACAGTAGTTACATCTGCTACCTGCTCCTTTATTCCCTGACTATGCTTCTAGGCAAAACCTGTTTGCCAAGAGTGAAATATCTGCCTTTTTTATATTGCTTGTGACCTACTTATACTGAAGACTAACCCTACTTCCTGAAGTTTAGCTTGAATACCTCTTATTGGTATGTCAAGATGTGGAATGAACATTTCCAGAATTCTGAAGCAACAACTTTTCTCATTCTTTCAAAAAGGTGATTGCATTATCTTTCAGCATCCATGGAAGGCCTTTGCAAGAAGGATCAATACCACTGTCTGGAGAGTGGAAGGTCTCCTGCACATATTCATTATGCTACTGATCAACAAACAAATATAGGAAGATGTCTGTGTACCATCAACAAGGCACACTTTTTTTCATTTAGAGGAAGTGTCCTTTCCTCCTACAGGTAATTGGGCTTGGTCAACTACTCACCCTCTGCCCTTCTGACAAAAAAAATCTCCCATTCAGGTTAGAAGTTTGTTACCCTTTTCAGTGCCAATACCACCAGATTGCTGTAGTTAAGTCATTGATATTGCTATTGAAGAACCTGTCATAGTTGTCATTGACAAAACTGTCATCATTAGAGAATGCGGTCCTGAGTCCTGCTTGACTGCCCAGGGAAGTGAGAGGTTGTTTGCCTCCCTGGTTACTTCAGAGAGACTGTCTTTGTCATAGGATAAGTTTAAGCAGTTCACTGTTGCCCATACCTCTTGTTAGAGAAAAATGCATCTCTCATGATTATTCTACACAAAGTACATATTAACTTGCAATTTCTTCACAAATATGTTTGATGAATTATTTAATGTTTGTTCATGTTAAAAATGATATGCAGTATAGATGCATAGTTATGCAAACCACAGTTACTTATTATAGTTCTGAGTGTTTCACAACTGCATTCTAATATCAAGCTGCAAGTTTATTAACATGACTGAATGTGAAGAATGTGCTGAATGGGTTAAGGGATGTTACAAAGACTGGTTTCTGGAAGCAAGAAAGTACACACACTTGTATGTAAGTTCTGACCTTCCCAGACTAGGATGGGTAATTACAAGGAATGTTGGGGAGTTAGAATGTACTGGTACTAAAATGTACAAAGTCAGGAAACAAGGCTTATTAACAAGCCAGGTGGCCTGTGTTTTTCTAAAATATTATTGGTACTAAAAAAGATAATTGTTCACTTTCACCATTAAATGAGAAGCACGAGGGTCTGCAGAAGTCCTATTTGACCACGTCAGCATTTTGCATGCATGATACTGATAAGAAATTAGCGTGTGTATTTTTGCTGCATGGTGAGACTGACTTTAAATTGTGTAGATAGTCTCCCAGCACTGACGTATGTTGATTTAAATAAAAAGAAAATGTTTTGCACATCCTGAGGAGTTATTCTGGTCTCAAGACTAAAACGTAATTAATATATTCTTTTTGCATGTTCTAAAGTAGTCCGTCACAACAGGCACTCTGTACTTTGCTTGGGGATCAGTTTCAGGAGTGATGAAAGTGCAAGGTGTATGGAACACCAAAGGCAGATGCAAGCACAGAAATTTAAAATAGAAGTTTGTTGCCCTGACCAAGACATTGAACTCTCTGAATTTTCTTGGGTCCCTAGGACCTCTTCAAGTTGCAGACAATACCAGAGTCATGAGGTACATCAATAAGCAAAGGAGAATCAGATTGTACCCCCTTTTCAGGCTAGGCATGTTAACTTTGGGATATAGTTCACAACTCAGTCTCACTCTACAGGCATCCTGCTTTCTGTCATGGCATAACCATGTGGCAGACCTGCTTGAACACAGGAGAAGGTCAGACCCTCACAAATTGAAATTAGATTGGGGGGGGGTGTCTTCCAAGATTTGATCCATATGTAAGGAGTTCCTCAAGTAAGCCTCTTTGTCTCCTCTCTGAACAATCATCTGGTAAGATTCATCTCCAGGACCCCATACTGGAAGGCCTGGGAGACAGATGGCTTTTCTTTTCTTTTCCTTGGACAGGCGTATTCCTGTATGCTTTTCCACCCTTACCACTAATATCCAGGGTACCTTTGAAGATTCAAAAGGAGTTCCCCAAGATCATTACAGCTCTTCCTTCTGTAAATGGCTAGGAGCAATTGCCACAAGGTTTCTCACAGGGTGGATCTACTCGCACAAGAATAAGGGTGTATGATGTACCCCGACACCCGTCAACTTTAGTTGACTGGATGAAAAAAAATCTCAATTCCTTTAGGCACCTCTTACTGACGACATGCATCAAGTACTAATGGAGCTGTGAAAGTCATATATTAGCAAATGGAAAAGGGTTTCTAGTTGTTGCGAACAGCATAATCAGCACCCTTTCAGGGCTAGTTGTTCTCTTGGCTGTACAGTATTTGTGTGAGGTACTGTCTTAAGGCCTTTCTTACTACTCTGTAAAGGTTAATTTATCGGCCATTTCAGCACGTCTGCCCATGGATTCTCCTCTTTCAAAGCATTCTCATGTCAAAATGTTGTTGCAAGGGGTTTTGCATAAGAGGCCTCCAAAAAAACCAGTGGCACCTGCTTGGGATTTTAAATTTGTGTTAGTCTAACACTTGCTTTGTTTGAACCAGCTAACCTGGCCTAATTGAGGGTTCTTGACATGGAGAACAGTTTTAATGATTACACTGATCTCTCCCCTCATTTTCCACAGAGGCAGGATTTCTTTGAGAATTAGTCCTTTTATGCCCACAGCGGTATTGGAATTTACTGTAAGGCAAACTGTCCATCTCCTCATTTTCTTTCCTGAACCCAGAAATGAGTAACCCCTCCCGTCTTCCACACTCCTTTGATTTTTTTTTTTGGTATGTTTGCCAGGGTGTAGTTATTCAAGGTTTTGTTCATTCTAGCATTGTCATTTCAGGACTCTGCCTCCTGCTGTCTCTGGCAGGAAAGCTCTGAAGGGTTTGGCACCAAGACTTGTCTTTAATTCAGCTCTGCTGGAGTTCACTGACAGTTTGTGTGGAAGATGCCCTGAAGCTTTGGAAGTTTACCGGCTGTTATATCCTTGGCAGCATATAAACCATATAGCTGAGGTTACTATGCAGCATTGATCATTCAAAGATCTGCTGTTATAGTAAGTTTGCTTTTACAGCTGTACTTTTTCCTTCTAAGGTAGCTGCAGGCCCCTTACCTGGAGAGAGCAGTTCACCACTTTCCCCAAGAAAACATGACTTCTGATTTTGTAGGTGCTGATTTTTATCCCATCTGCTTCGCAGTTAGCAGTGAACATGTGCCTTTCACTCTGCAAATTACATTTTTTTGAGATTAGAGAGTCATCCGTATTGGCAGATAAGAAAGATGCATCTTTCACATCCCCAAACTGGGTACTTTACAGACCTTGTCTGTACCTTGATAATATGTGCATTAAAATCACAGGAGAGAAGACGACTCAGCTTTCTTTGAGTCCTTCCTCTTTATTGAATGTATTCATCATAATGCCAAGAATGTATATGTACTGAAATGGATCCGGTTCCACATCATATTTTATACGAACTCCTTAGAGGAGGGCATGTCCACTAGATTCAGGAAATCGTCATTGTGTTCCATTCACCTGTGATCAATGTCTTCAAACATCCTTCTCCTTCCCTTCTGAGTCACTGGATGGATTGCCAGAACTTTATCGAAGGTAACGAATGACCTTTGCCATGGCCTTTCTGTAGTCTTCCCACCCATGGGTTTTAATTTCAGTTACTAGTGCATCTGTTGTCTCCACTCATCAGTACCTATCAGGTATCTCTATTTCCCCCCATGCCATCCCATTACTGTCATTGCACAAAAGGCCTCTTTCTTTAACCATACTTATTTTTTCACACTAGCCATCAGATATGGACAGTCATAATTATAGAATTAGATCTCAAAGTGGTGTTATGTCACGAGTGCGCAGTAGTACAGTTCAGGTACATAAGATAAAGTAACAAACATGCGTGCACAGATAGTAACAGACAAGGACAGGCAATACGTCCAGATGTGTCACTGTAACTTTGCTGCAAAGTCAAAAGAATACAAGAGAGATCGTGGAGCCAAGTTGTAACCATTAATAAACTTTACATAATGCATTGCTGTGTTGGCATAATTTATTTATTTATTTTACATTTTTGACCGGGATAGTCCGACTGGATACATGTCCATTTTTAGCAGAGGCCTGGGGAGAAAAGCTCCAAACTTACAAACAGATAAAAATAAGCAATTTACAGTATATGTACAAACATATTGTATTAACTTACAAGTTACAGTCTCTCGTTTCAAGCCTATGAAGAATACAGTTTATATTCAGAAATGTATATAAATATGTTAGTTTCTCTTTTCAAACCTTTTGGTGTAGGAGGTAAGTCGCTGTGAATAAAAATTGCAGGGATATGGAAGTAGATGAGGCTTTAGTCAGGGTTAGACCAAGGACATAAGCAGTGAGTTTTAAAATACTGGGTTAGAATTTTTTTAAACTGATTGATTAAGGGAGGGGTTCAGCGTAAGGTTCAGATGGGAGCGAATTCCAGGTTTTGCATACTGAATTTACAAAGATTCTCCAGATAGGCTGTTAGCTTTAACAGATTAAACCAAAAGTTTTGTAGGGATGGATAATGTTTTTAAGGGAGGGTGTTTTTTCTGGACGGTTAATAACCTTGAATGCTACAGTAAGTTGATTATATTGAATTAGCCTGGGGAATTCTAGTTTTCTCCAAGTTCGAGAGTATTGGGGAGGCATAGAGTAGAGTTGAAAGCAGATGGGTATGGGCAATGGCAGTCCTAACTAGAGGGGTGAGAAAGGTTTGTTTTTGTATAGGGAGCCAAGTTTTGTATTAACTGTTTTAGTAGTCTGGTTTACGTGTATATCATATTTGAGGAGGTCGTCTATTATAACACCCAGGAGTTTGGTATACATATCTGGTAAGATTATGGTCCCATTGTTAGATGTTATAGTAAACGAAGGTTGAAAGGATTTGCGGGTAGGGAGAAGAGCAATAGCTTTGTTTTATTAGGGTTTAATATCAGCTGTTGATTAGAGATCCAGTTTTCCACTGTATTAAAGGTTTTCTGGGTTAAACTAAGGAGATCTGTAGGGGTAGAGGCTGAGCAAATCAGGGTGGAGTCATCAGCATAATGTATACAGGTTGCGTCTGGTATTAGTGTGCAGGTCATTGATAAAGGAGAAAAGAAGGGGACTTAATATGGAACCTTGAGGGACACCAAGGAAAACTGGAAGGGTGGAGAGTTTATCCTGCCAAAGGACAGCCTGCTGTTTTCCACTAAGATAGGATTGAAACTATTGTATGGCATGGTTGTTTAGGGATATTTTATTTAGGGTAAGTTAGAGTAGCTGGTGGGTTAACCGTGTCAAAGGCCTTGGAAAGATAGAGAAACAGGGCAGAAGATGGTTTGTTACAGCTGGAATTTGACAGAAAAGGAGAGTATGGCTGAGGTGGTACTGTGCTGTGATCTAAATCCATGCTGGAAGTTGGCCAGAAGATTATGTTGAATAAGATAGTGTAAGAGTTGTTTATGGATACACGTTTCCATAATTTTAGCCAGGGGGGAAAGGATAGCTATTGGTCTATAGTTTGACAGCTCTATGGAGCTGCCTCCTTTGTGGAGTGGTATGACATGTGATAGTTTCCAGATAGAGGGGATAGAGGCATCAGTTATGGTTCTGTTTATCAAAATAGAGACAGGGTGTGCTTTAACATCAGCAGCTTTTTGCAGGTAGTCTGCAGGGAGGAGGTCAGCTGAAAGGGGTGGCTGGTTTGAGTTTTTTAATTGGGGCTCTAAGGAGTGAAGTCAGAACTTTTTGGAAGCTAAAGGAGAGAAAGTCATTGGGTTTAAGAGTTTCAGCATTAGGACAAGTGGGTTTGTTTGCTATCAAGGGCCTGGATGGTTTCTGTAAAGAAACTGTTGAAGGTGTTGGCAATGGACTCTGGCAATATTTGGGTTGGAGCTGAGGGGGTTGGAATTGTGGATCGCCCTGGGTGGAGGAGTTTAATGCCTGCCCAGAGCTTCTGTGGCTTGTTGTGGTGTTTCTGCTGTAGATGGCAGAAAGTTTTTTTTTTGTCTAGTAGTAATGGATTTGTTTTGTATCATTCCTATATTGTCGAAATTTGAGTTGATGATCTGGGGCTTTAGAGGAACGCCAGGTGTTTCAGGCATTATTTCTTTGGATGATCTTTTGTTTGTTTTTTTAGTGAGCCAGAGGGCAGCTTTTGTTTTAATTCTAATCGAGCGTGCAGGTACATGGTTGTCAAGGATGGCCAGGAATGTGTTATTAAAGTATGTTACTGCCTCATCTAGTGGTAGTTTTAAAATCGACCAATTGCATAATTTAAGTTCTAAGAATTTATTAAGGTTTAAGTTTGTGTTCTTGTTTTATAGGTGGTTAGATGTGGACATTCAACTTTATGCCTAATAGTATGCATTAAGAAATGATCACTTAGATCTTCAAGGAGAGTACCTGATTTGTACATGTGGTGAGGGCTATTAATTAGTATCCAGTCTAGGATACTTTATTGTTCGGTTTGCTTATCCTAGTAGGGGAGGTCAGTTAGGTTTATGTGGGTGGTTAGGATTTTTGCAGTGCAGGTGTTCCAATCTATGTTGAGGTCCCCTAGAACAGTGGTCCCTTGGGGGTAGGCACTGGATAGCCAGTAGAGGATGTCTTCTAGGGCCCCTGAGTATTACCTGGGGGAATATATACACACTATGTTTATACATTTGTTTTTATTTGTTTGTAGTTTGGAAATCATAATTTCTGCTTTAAATATAGGTGGTTGAAGGTTGTCTAGAGTAACATTTAGGGTGGTTTTATAAAGAACAGCAACCCCTCCTCCTTGCCTGGTGGTACGATCTAGCCTGAGTATATTATACCCTGGAGGTAGAATTTCATTATCTGGCGTAGTTGGTTTTAACCATGTTTCGGTGAGACAAAGTATGTTGGGGGAGTAGGTTGTCAGGAGGGCATGGAGGTTGTGGACTTTATTGTTGATTTTTCTAATGTTTAAGTGGCAGGTCAGTAGTGAGTTGGTAGGAGGGGAAGTCTATTTAGGCTTTCTTATGTTTGGGCTATATTGGTTAGAGTTAGTGTTGTCTGGGGATGGTGGCCCAGGGTTGGGGTGGATATCCCCATCAATAGTAAGGGTGTCGGGCAAACTAGCTAATAGCATTAGAAATTTATCAGTTTTTGGGTATAACAGGGTGGGTGTTAGGGGTAAAGGATTTAGTATCGATGGACATCAATGAGTGGGCAGAAAGGTTTGGGAAGGTTGAATCCTATATGGGATTGATTTTCGTAGATGGTGAGAGAATAAAGGGTGAATAGTGAAGGTAGGGTGTAGAGTAGAGGTGGTGTTTTAGAAGACTTAGTAAGTATTAGAGACATAATAGGGGGATCAGCAAGCCGAACAATAAAGTATCCTAGACTGGATACTAATTAATAGCCCTCACCACATGTACAAATCAGGTACTCTCCCTGAAGATCTAAGTGATTATTTCTTAATGTATACTATTAGGCAGTCTTCCATTGTAATGATTTTTTCCAGTCTGCAGCTCTGATTTTTATAAATAGTTTGTACAAAAGCAGCCAGAACTGGGAAGAATGTTTTAATTAATATTTTTTGAGAACATGCTGGATGAGTAAAACTGTTCATTTACATTGTATTTTAAATATTCGGAGTACAATGAATACAGCAGTTAATGTAAAGTGGTGCCATGAAAACCCATTTGTGTTCCGCTCATGACATGACATTTTTAGTTTTTCCTGTTACAGTAACATGCTCATATTATAACAAGTGATATTTCTTCCTTCCTTTAGGAGCTGCATCCTTCAGGCAGATTCAGAAAAACTTCGTCAGGCATGGATTCAAGCTGTTCAAACCAGCATTGCTACAGCATTCCGGGAGAAGGGGGAGGAGGCTGAGGTGACAATTAAATATTTTAATTTGCTGTATTAGTTTCATTGATTGCTGTGTGTTAAAAGTAGTTTAATGTATTCATGTGCAGCCTGAGTGTCATTACACATCATGTAAGCAAAATGAACGTAATCACAGATGCCTTTCTTTGTCATGCAGTTGTGATTTCCCCCGGAGAGGTCACACTAACAATAAAACATAATGTTTAGGTTTATCTACCTTCCATTCCTTCGATACAGATGAATTTTCCTTGCTCTCCCTTTTCCTTGCAAAGTGAAACTCACTTGTCAAGCCTATGACAGTATATGTGATTATGTGTGGTGACCTGTATGTAAATGTAGCATTGGCTGCTTGTTTTCTTTGTTTTACTACTAGTGATCCCTTGGTGTTAGGCCAGAGTTTTTTTTTTAATTCATAGTATGCTTGCACGTACTTAAATTTACTTTTTCAAGAAAACTTAGTAAATGGAAGAAAATACCCGTCTTTACTTCATTTAAGGTAAGGTTATTATGTTATGTTTCCCTATCTCGCCTTCCTTGTTGGTTGGGTTTGGAGCCAACCCTCTGCTGTGACACGGCCATATTCTAAAGCTCAAGAGCTTCCAATGGCTCGGGACTAGCCCCTATCCCATCATACGTAGCACTAGTTACCCAGATCTGACACTTGAAGCTTCGAGATTGCTGGATAATGGCTCAGGCTAAGTTTTTCAATTTTGTTTTTTTCCAGTTTAAATCTTGAGATTTCTTCAGGGTCTCTTTGTAGTTTAGTAGTGTTTGTTTAGCCCCCTATCTCCACTTTCTGGTTGTTGCTGTTGTTTAGGCTGTCTATGTTCTTCGTGTTTCACTGTTGCAGTCATTACATTAGGGTCATCTGCTTGCAGTAGCCCTCATTCGGCCTGATTAACAAAGTCTTGGGTCCTATGTTTGTTGCTGTCTCTTCTTCCGTGACGTCAGGTCATCGGGGGTATAAAACATGCAGCCGACATCAGTCTTTCTTGCCGTGCGGTGCCCGAAGCAGAAGCAGTTCGCAAGTGCCGGTCGGCCGACTCCTGAAATTTCCGTTTTCGAGTTTCAGAACCGAAATCTTAAACTAAAAGCTAAGTAACCTGTTGGGGAAACTTTTTCTTGCTCTAAACCAATGTCAGTAAAAGTAAATGCATTTCTTGAGGAAAACAAATACCTCAAAGATTTTCATTCATACTGTATTCCTTGCCTAGGCCCTGATCACGACGTACCTTGCTGTCGGTTTTGTGCCTTATTTAAACCATGAACTATCCGTTGTCTGTATATTTGCACTTCTAAATATTTTGGTTCTCTGTTCAGTTAACCTGATATATCTTCAGTAAGCCATCTGACTACTGACATTCTAAAAAAAAAAAAACAGGCCGCCCAGTTCACCGGTACTCAGTGAGGCACTTTTGCAGCCCTTGATACTTACTACTTCAGATTTGCAGGCCTCTAGTGAGACCCATTCAGAGTCCGGTATGCCACGAGATGCTTCAACTGTGGAACCAGCGGATGTCTCTACCCTGAATGGGTCCGGAGCCGCGGTGCAGGCACCAGCTTCTGAGGGTGTATTCAGGCCTACTGACTTGCATATTAAACCAACGCCATCTTCTTCAAGGCTTAAAACTCAAACCATGCCTAGAAAACAGATGCCCAGACTGCATGGTCAAGCCTCTATGCCTAAAAACAAATGTTAAGAATGGCTGAAGACCTTATTACTTTAGTCAGGGGAAGCCAAACTTCCCCCTGTAAGAGACCTAGGACTGAGTTTGCTTACGATACTTCTAACCAGGATTCTGAAATTTCTGTTTCCTCTGATGACCAGGATTTACCCTTATCTACCTATGAGGATTCTGATGCTGAGGAGTCTATTCCCTCTGCCCCCCCGAGGATTTCTCGTTTGGTGAAACCTTGCATACTCTGGGAGCATTTTCGATGGGAAAGTCGGGTTTTCTCTGATTCTAAAAAGAGGCTTGGGATTTCTTTCTCCAGCCTCAGCACAGGCCTTAAGTTATACCTCCTGTACTGGACCTTGTTGATGATGCCTTTTCAGAATCTAGCATGGCCCCTGACGCTCTACCTCCTGCTTCCAGAAAACCTGATAGATATTAAGGGTTCCAGACTCTCAAGTTCCTTTTCAAAAATCCTACTGCGGATCCTGAAACAGTTTCACAGGGACCCAAAGGCATTAAAGCTACTACTGCCTAAACTCCTACCCCCTCTGATAGAGACCTCCAGGGCGCTGGATAGATGGGGTAAGAAGGTATACACTTCTGCAACTTTGGCCATTAGGGCTTTGACTTGCCAGTTTCATATGTTGAAGTAACAGCAGCATATTATTGGCTTGCTTAAGTAGAAAATGTTTCCTGATTGTGCTGAAAATAAGGATTTACAGGATTTAATGCATTCTGCTGAACAAGTTTGTAAACATACATTGCAATGTGGGTTTAATTCACTAGAGGCATCTTGCAGGGCTGCGGTAACTGGGTCTGTATTTAGAAGGCATGCTTGGCTTAATGAGCAATCCTTGCCAAATCATGTTGAAATCACTGGATGCTCCCTTAAATCAGGACCGCCTGTTTGGCAACAAGGCAGAAGAAATTCTTAAAAAGATGAAGGAAAAAGCTAAATCTATGCAAACTGTTGAAGATTTTTTGCAAGTACAACCTCAAAGATTTAGTAGGCATTGGTGGTCTTAAGATTTGGTCCATTCCTGCTTCTTCCAGACCTTCTCAGTCCAAACTCGGAGCCAACAGAGCACCCAGGCTTCAGTCCCAGGGGGACGCACAGGACTAAGCAGTGGGTGGCATCCACTTCCAAATCTGGGAGTAATAAAACTCCCCGCTATGGTATACTGTCTGAATGACTTCTTTTTAAAACTTCCAAGCACTCCTCAACTGACTGTCTCCTTGGGGGGAAAGATTGCACTTCATGGAAAGCACTGGGGACGCGTTACCCAGGACAACTGGGTTTTAAATAGTGTCCCAGGGATACAGATTTCACTTCCACACGTTACCAACTCCAAACGGTTGGCCAGATCTACCTCCAACTCAGTGGGCAGTGGCCCAAAAGTAAGTACTCTCTCAAGCATAGGGGCTATTCAGTTGGTACCAGAAGAGGAAAAGGGACACCGTTTCTACTCAAGATTTTTCCTGGTACCCAGAAAAGACAATTCATGGCATCCTATCTTGGACCTGTCTACTCTAAACACCTTTTTGGTGATTCCAAAATTCAAGATGCTGACTCTTCACCAGTTGCTTCCTATGCTAAGCAAAGATTCCTGGTTGGCAACACTAGTTTTAAAGGAAGCATACCTGCACATCCCAATCAGGAAATCTTTCAGAAGATACCTGCGCTTCAAAGCAGGCTACACGCACTATCAGTTCTCTGCACTGCCCTTTGGCTTATCTACTGTGCCCAGGGTATTCACAAAGTGCCTAGCTCCAGTCATTGCATTTTGCAGGCAAAGAAATATTCAGATATACCCATACCTGGACGATAGTCTAATTTAGGCAGAAAGCCAGGACATACTTTTGAATCATCTGTCTTTTATACAAAGGGTGCTAACTTGTCTGGCGTACACCATAAATGAAAAAAAATCACACTTGGTACCCTGTCAACAAGTTATATTCTATTCCTGGGAGCAAGCTTGAATACAACTTCCCAGATTGCTTTCTTCAAGCCAGAGAAACAAATTCATTTGACAGCCTACTCCAAACAAGTGGCCACAAAAACCCTGCTATCTGCAAGGCAAATACTACAAGCCTTGGGGTTCATGGCCTCCTGCATTCTTCTAATTCCATATGCAAGACTGCATATGAGGAAACTACAGTGGTATGTAAAAAGCATATGGTGTCAACATTATCAGGATCTAGAAGCAATGATTCCTGTCATTCCTTGCCTATGCCTAGAGTTTCTTTGGTGGGCAGGGGCCTGCCACCAAAACAAGTGACTACCATTCACACTACCCCCTACCACCCAAACCGTAACAGATGCATCAGACTATGCATGGGGGGGGCGCACCTGGAAGGGAAGTGCATTCATGGCAAATGGAACCCAATTCAAATGCACCTTCACATCAGTCATAAAGAAATGTTAACTGTACAGAATGCTCTGACAGCTTTCAAGGACCACATTCTTCCAGGACAATTAATGCTAAAGACTGACACCACCACTGTTATGTGGTACATAAACAAGCAGGGGGGTGCACATTCTTACCCCCTTTGCAGACTAGCCATGGCATTGTGGAACACAGCCGTGAGTTACCAAGTGCATCTACAAGCTCAATTCCTGCCAGGAAAACTAAATACACTGGCAGATGGACTAAGCAGAAACCTCATGGACCCACACGAGTGGAAACTGGAACCAAGGATTTTCAAAATGTTGACAAGCAAATGGGGGAGCCCAGATATAGACCTGTTTGCCTCATCCCAGAACTATCAGTTGGAAACATTTTGCGCAAGGACTCCCTACAGATAAGCTGCCTCTGCTGTCCAAAGTACTACTAAAGATCAAACAAGACAAACCAAGAATGATTTTGATTGCACCAGACTGGCCACGCCAACACTGGTACCCCCTCCTGGTAGTGTCACCTGCCTCAGATTCCTACCCTGCTGTCTCATCAGGAGAACCAGATTCTGCACCCTCAGCTTCAAACACTGAACCTAGCAGCCTGGCTAATTACCTTAGCTCTCCCTTACCATCCCTCAGTAAACCAGTGATGGATGTCATTTTAGAGGCAAGGAGGCCTAGTACTAGAAAATCTTAAGCTGAAAAATGGAAAAGATTCTGTGCCTGGAGTCTATCTGTAGGAATGAGCACAGCAGCGCCCAATTTACATCAGATTTTACAATATTTAACTGAGATGCTTCACAAGGGCCTGTCTTTCCTCAATAAAAATTCACACATCAGCCATTTCAGCTCATTATAACGCAGAACATCCCTTCCCTCATCCACTGCTCAAGCAGTTCTTCAGTGGGACCAAAACGAAAAAAATTTAAGACCAGCCAGGAGAGATCCAACTCCAGCCTGGGGCTTTAACTTTGTATTGGAGAAATTCACCCTTCCTCCTTTCGAGCCAGCTGCTACTGCAGATTTAAAATTCCTTTCTTGGAAAACAGCTTTCTTTTTAGCCATCACTTCAGCAAGAAGGGTTTCTGAATTACAGACCCTTATGGCAGTGGAGCCTTTCATCCTCTTTCATGTGGACAGGGTGTCCCTCAGGACCAATCGCTCTTTCATGCCAAAGGTAGTATCCAGTGTGGCCTTTAATCAGTCCATTCATATGCCAACCTTTTCCTAATCCACAGAACAAAGGGGAATGGATACTGTACTCCTTAGATGTGCACAGACAACTTAGATACTACTTGGACCAGGACTAAACCTCAAAGGAAATCTGAAAAACTGCTGGTGGCATTTGCTGCAGGGACAGAGGGGAAGGCTATTTCAAAGAAAACCATCTCCAAATGGATAAGCCATTGCATTCATTTCTTCTATAAGCACCATGGAAAACCTATCTCACAGGGGATCAGACCCCACTAAGCCAGGGCTACATCTTCCTCTACAGCCTTTCTCAGAGGTGTACCTACGAGGGATATCCTAGAAGCTGCTACCTGGAGTTCTGTACTTTCACCAAGCATTACCATTTGCCAATTTTCTCTAAATCCAGAGCTGGCTCTGCCACTGCAATTTTGCAGGGCCTTATTCTGGTCCTAA
Organism: Protopterus annectens; assembly: GCF_019279795.1. NCBI lineage: Eukaryota > Metazoa > Chordata > Ceratodontiformes > Protopteridae > Protopterus > Protopterus annectens. The sequence goes on along the minus strand of NC_056734.1, from coordinate 740,549,938 downwards.
TGCTATCTAAATTCCTCCTCCCATCTTTAGCTTTGGGAATCTACCCAAATGGTAATGACTGCAACAGTGAAACATGAAGAACATAGTACAGTTTTGTACCCTTACCATAAATGTAGATGTTCAAGTGTATTCACTGTTGCAGTCCTGGTTACCCTCCCTCCAGCCCCCTGATGACTTTTGGCTATACCTCTCTTCTCCTTTTCAATGCTTAAAAGCTTTTTGGTGTATTTGCTTTTTTGTTGGAGGTGTAACCATGTATATTTATAGATTTAATTGCTTCCCATTAGGGGGGCACTTGACATCTGGGGAAGAAAAACTAATGTAATAACATTGGCTGCATGTTTTATACCCCTGACGACCTGACGTCATGGAAGAGACAGCAACCGACGTAGGACCCAAGACTTTGTTAATCAGGCCAACTGAGGGCAACTGCAAGCAGATAACCCTAATGTAATGACTGCACCAGTGAATACACTCTAACATCTAAATTTATGGTAAGTGTACACAACTGTACTTTGTTTCTCCAGGCCTCTTCCGTTGTCAAATCCATTTTTCTTAGAGGATTCCCCCTTACTGTTAGCGCATTTCAGTTAGAGGGATTTCCCCTTATTCCCTCCTTTTCTGGTAAGTAGTAGTTTTTCAATTTAGAGGCTCTCGGTCGGGGGAGTTGTAGTTTAATTTAGAGGCTCTCCCCTTTCCGTTACCTTCCTACCTTCTGTTTTTTGTTTAAAAATAAAAAGTTCGTTCTTTGTTTTTAGTGGTTATTGTAAAGCTGCTTGTCTGATACCTATAGTTTCAGCGTATCATAGTTACTGTATTGGACTTTGTTGTTTTGTGTGATAATGTCCAAAGAAGCTCCCAAAGAATCCAAACCTTCTGGATTCAAAAAATTACTCATGCTCCCAGAAAATGTCCCTGACTGGACATATGAGTTAGGTTTATTGTTTCGGGGCCGTGCACCTGCAGGACTTGTGTTTTGTCATGCTTTCCGTGCCAGAGCCCTGCATGAGCGCAAAAACAAACATATCTTGCAAGGTTTACTAAAAGATCCCTTTGACATTCCAGCAGAAGGGAATCAGGCTAGTAAACTAGGGAAATTGCCCAAACTGACAACTTCGTCGGTTCCGACCATGGAGCCGTTGAGAAGCTTAGACAAAATCTGCTAGTTCGTCGGATCCAAAACCTCTTGGGTGTGACAAGACCATATCTCCTGCGGTTCCATCAGTGTCCTCAGAATTGTCTAGGAGTCCTAAAGGACTAGATCTCCTTCCTTGGAACCGTTGCGGTCTGCTCCACAGTCACTTCTCCTGCAGTCTGTGGCGAGCAGTCACCAATCATCCACCCACTCCTTTCAGTCGCCCAGGAGTTTTATTGGATGATGATGTGGAGATTAAGAGGCTTCTCAACACGCCGGTTCTTGCCAAAATATTATCGAGCAGAGCTCGTACGGATGTGGAGCCGGCTACACTTCCTCCTGGACTGTGTCTATTCCTCCTTTGAGCTTGGAGTGCATGGAAGTCACTGTGGTAGAACCATTGGTTCCGAAAACCTCTGGTCTCTGTTCCGACATCTGCTCCAATCTCCTCAGTATCTCCTATCGAGGGATTTGGGAGCAGACACTCCCTCGTCTGCTTCAAGCGGGATGGGTTCCAACCCCACTCTCCCTCTTGGAGCTTTGGCTCCCACATCAGCCTCGGAGCCATCACCCTCTGTGTGGGAGAGGTCTCTCGACTCTTCAGAGCTGGGGACACTCGGGCTGGGAGGGTGATGCCTTCGAGGTGATGAGTGTGCTGTCATCTGACAGCTCCTCCCTAGACTAGCTACTCCGTCCCCTATGGAGCCAGGGTCTTCCCTCTCACCACTCCTCCATTCTAAGTGCAGGGAACCAGTGCCCCAGAATGCCCCATTGCGAGACCACCCCTTCCGAAACCTCCCCTGAGGTGGTCCCCCGGAAGAGGACATGTATGAGGAAGCATGTGAACTCCCCTGAGTCTCTGACATCGTACAGGGACTTGGAGGACTCAGAAGGGTCACTGCGGTGCCCCTCTGAGGATGTCATTCTCTGCCATCCTGGATATCCTCAGTCAGAGGGGTGGCTGGAAGTCCCTTCCCCTTCTGAGAATGAGTCTGTGTACCTGGATGCATTCAGATCCCGACCCTTCACCTCTTGGGTGTCTCTGCTGTTCGACCTGCTGCTAGGGGTGGTAAGTCAGGAGGCATGGAGCTCTCTGACGTCGATGGAACCAATTCCACGGAGGCCCAATAAATTCATAACCGCTCCCGATGACAAATCCTTCCTGTCCAAGGGTGTGCCAGTTGATGCTATGGTGGTGGCAGCTGCTACTAAGAAGGAATTTGCAGACTTCTACATCTGTCCATCTGCCGAACAGAGTCGTGTACAATGGACAGATACGGGAAGTGTGTCTTTTCTTCCGCGGCCTTTACTCTCAGGTTGCTGAATTATCTATCCCATTTCACCAGTCTTCAGAGGGATCTCCTGAAAAAGCTAGAAGATATCTTACAGGATCCTACAGCTGTGGGAGCTGCAGATAAGACTGCTACCCAGCCTGCAACCTTATCTTCGATAGTTAACTCTTCCATATGGCTTATCTCCTATGCAGCTGATGGAGAGAGCGGGGCTGCAGGCACAGGAGTTGCCTTAAGAAGGCATTCAGAGATGTGTCTTTGTCAATTTGCGAAGCCTTTCAAGTCCTCTTTTACCAACGCTCCCTTTGATGGCTCGTTGTTCAGGCTTAAGGTAAAAGAGACTCTAACCAGGTGCTAGCAGGATGGCAAGACTCTCTGCTGTGGGAATACGTTTTTCCACGCCTTCTCGACCTTACCCAGAGGTCAAAAGGGTGGACAAATGTGGTTCTGGAAATCCCAGAGAACTTTGCCTGTTGCACAGGGGAAATAATGGGAGATGCCACCCTCACGGCAGAGGGAGTCCGCAGAGTCAGGGCAACAGGGAAGTTCTCTGGGAGGCCTTTTCAGTGCTTCTGAAAGGGGACCTGCCTGTCCATCTCTGGAGGCAGTTGGGGGAAGATTGTCACTGTACCCAGAAGCCTAGCAAGAGATCACAGAAGACACATGGGTGCAGTCGATAATATCCAGGGAATACAATATTCCTTTCTACATCTCACCTCTTCCCCAAAAACAAAAATCCATCCCAGATGTGCCACCCAGTCTGAGGGAACAAGCAACTCTAGAAGTTCAAAAGTTGCTAAGAAAGAGTCATCCAAGAAATCCCCACAGACAAAATCGGATCCAGAACTTAAGCTTCTTTTTAGTACCAAAGTAAAGTGGGAGTGGGGACTGAAGGCCCATTTTGGACCTCGTCAGTCTCAAGTCTGTCAAAAAGACAAAGCTCCAGATGGTGACACGGCAGTCCATACTTCCTTTTCTGGGAAAGGACAATTGGATGTGCTCCATCAGTCTCCAAGATGCGTACTACCATATCAGGATGAATGGGCGATCCAGGAGATTTAGTAAACAAAAAGGCACTAAGGTAACATAACAGGTAACCTCACACAACCTTTATTAATCCACAATTTGATGAATGAAGAAATAAAAAAACAGCAACTTGAACTGACTAAGTGCTTTCACCCTCACGGGCATCTTCAGAGTCAGTTAACTTCAGTAAAAACAACCTTTAAATACAGCTATTAATTAGTGCTTGATTAATCAATGATGAAAAAGCCGGAGGGTAGTTAAACAATTATCCCCTAAAGTTCCTGTTCACCAAATCTTAAAGTCCTGCTCAACAATACCTTGTTTGCTAGAATCTCAAGTAAGTAATAGCTACCCAGAATAAATAAATAAACAAAAATAAAACATCATAAAAAGCAGTGTGTGCAGTGATAAACATTCCATATAAAACAAAAAACATATCTGTTAAAATATTTAAATTTACATAGTTTTATATTGTATACAAGCTGCCTTGTATCTTAAAATACATGCTAGGGATAGTGCATCATTGATACCAGGAGCATTGCTGGCATCAAGTCTCAGTTGCCAAAGACATTCCCTCATTTCCAACATGGTTTTAAAGTCCCCCCCAAAATCCTTTGTATATAGCCCGTCAATAACAAAAAAAAAATAAACTTTTTAAAGTTTAAACAATAATTCGTGTGTACATACAATGAATTAGTGTTTTTCTTGTTTATGTCCCTGTAATGTTCTAATATTCTTTGTCTCAACTTCCTGGTAGTCATACCTATATAGAAAGCTGTGCAAGATAAACAAGTGGCAGCATAAATGACCATACTTGTGTTACAGTTGCAGTAACCAGGGCTCTTCAAAGTTCTCTTAAAATTGCCTACACAAACATAGGGACCGTCATTAATAAATTTACAGGCCTTGCAATTGCCACATTTGGCCATAGTAGCTGGTCTTTGTCCAAAGGATCTAGGGGTCTTCTCTAGTAGGTCTTTTAAATTTGAACCTCTACTGTTAATAAAAGTGGGACATTTACCAAGTATGTTGTGCAAGTCTGCAGGGATGTAATGTGAATCCAGATAATCAATACTCATCTTGCCAACCTTGTGTGTAAATTTTAAGAATGTTGTCGTGTTCAAGTATAAAAGTATATAAAGTATAAAATAAATTCTTCCAGTTTGTCATGTGTGCCTTTCCAAAAAAGCAAAATATCATCCAAAAATCTAAAATAGATAGGCATCTTAGCCTTATAATCAGATGTCAACACAAACTGGTCTTCCCATTCTGCTAAAACAAGGTTGGCATAAATGGGTGCACATTTAGCACCCATGGCCACCACTGTGGACTGTCTGTAATACTCATCCTCAAAACCTACAAAATTGTTCTCCAGTACCATTTGCAACAGATCCACCAATAGGTCCTTCTTGGTCCGGTGCAAGTTGGTGTGTTTGTCCAAGCTCTTCCTAAACCAGTCGAGCCCACAATCATGGGGGATCACTGAAAATAAATTGATAACATTAATAGTGACCAACAAAAAATCCCCCAGATCATCATGAGACAAAGTTCTGAGGCAGTCCAAATAGTGCCACAAATCTTTTAAGATATATGGCAACCTTTCCAGGATGTCCTTGGTCATAATGTCTATGTAGGAAGCTAGAGGTTCAGTTTTTGATCGTCTGGCTGCAACTATCGGTCTAAAAGGTGGGTTAACTAAATTTTTATGAATTTTGGGTATGCCAAAAATGGTGGGCATGACCGGGTGTTCTACCGATAAATATTTATATTCCTCAGCATCTATTATACCTTCACATAGCAACTCATAAAGCATCCAGTCTATTTTGGTGTACGCCTTCTGGACATCAAATTTAGAAGCTAACTCATATGTGTCGGAGTCGTTTAGAATGTTCTGCATCTGCATTAAATAATCAGTGTTGGTCATAATAACCACTCCTCCACCTTTGTCCAGTTTCATAACCCTATAGTTCTTGTTAACAGAAAGTTCCTTTAAGCAAAATAATTCTGCAGATGTTATGTTGTTGTCACATGTTATCTGTCCATTGTCAAGAAGTCGCCTAATTTGTGTTGTACATAAACGTTCAAAAGCCAACACAGCAGGATGGTGTGGGGGTATAAATGTGCTACTTCTAATTGTAAATAATTGAGCTTCACTGCCAACCCTGTGTTTAGTACTAAAAAATACTTTTAAATTCAGTTTTCTTGTAAAGAGCTTTAAATTAATAAGAATCTTACTGATGTCATATTTGAAATCAGGGACAAAAGAAAAACCTTTTTTCAATAAGCTAAGATGACTGTCTAAAATCTTCAAACTAGAAAAAATTGTAAACAAAAAAGGAGTTGTCACCTAAAATAGTAGGACCCTCCTTAGTAATGTTAGCCAAAGGAGAATTTAACATACTGGTGGGAGAATGCTGACATAAATCAGTAGATGAATCAAAACAAGATGCAGGAGAATCAGTAGGTAAGAAAATACCGGGAGTGTTATCAGTGTTGTCGTTCATCTGTTGCGCCAGTTGTTCCTCAGTCTGTCTGACCGTCTTAACGGAGGTTGTTTTTCTAAAAAAAAACCTCCTCTTCCTCCTCTATCCCAAAATGTATCTCATTGATTACCCCCTCCTCCTCAGTTAACATTGTGTTTCTCCTTATGTCCCCATCGTGTTGGACATCCCTAGTCGTATTGGGTAAGGGGTAAGCTTTTTTCTCTTTATATTCAGTAGTATCCCTTAATAGCTTCTTTTGTTTTCTTTCCATACTTGTTTTAACATATCTGTCAAGCTCAGTTGTAATTCTATCTAATCTACCTTTGTTAATTTCAAAAAGCAAATCATTGGTAATACACTGCTTGAGAATAAGTAGTTCATTTTTTAAAACACTTAATCTGTTGTTATTCTCTCTAATGATAATTCTCATCAAGTCCATCCCAGTTCTATCAAAAAGTTCCAACATATTTTTGTATGCCTCAGTTCCCATATGGGATCCTATATACTCTCAGACCTTTGGGTACCTGGTTAAGTTCTAGTGAACGCTCTAAAAAAACATTGTCCATCTGAAGCGATTTGTATTTTTTAGCTAGCTTTTCAAATTTAAATACCTGTGAGTTGAATGTCCCAAGATTTTCTGATCTAAGAGTCACCTAATACAGGGGGCACCAAGAAGTTCTCCATGTCAAACATTGGTCCTGTAGGAATGTTCGTAACAACTCTTCCTCTACTGTTGTTCTCTCCCTGGTGGGTATAGTTCCTTTCCCCTCTAAGTGTCTCCATATTCACTTGTCTATCAGCATTGGACACTGGTGGTGTATGCATAGTAAACAGTTCCACCTGTGTGTCTGTTAAACTAACATCTTGAATATTATGTTCTACAGTCTTGTTTGCCTGCAGTAATGTGATAATCTGTCTAGAAATTTCCATGTATTGGATCATTAGGTGTTCCATCATAAATAAAAAAAAATATGTATCTATGGGGAAAAAAATATATATATATAAAAAAAACAACCTCCGTTAAGACGGTCAGACAGATTGAGGAACCGAGACAACCCACGAGATCAGGAGGTTCAGAGACCACCTCAGGGACCAGGACGATACACAGGGAACAATTGGAGGGATGGGCAACAGAGGAGTAACAACTCGAACTTGAACCCCACCTTCCACAACACCAACAACTGGCGCAACAGATGAACGACAACACTAATAACACTCTCAGTATTTTCTTACCTACTGATTCTCCTGTATCTTGTTTTGATTCATCTACTGATTTATGTCAGCATTCTCCCACCAGTATGTTAAATTCTACTTTGGCTAACATTACTAAGGAGGGTCCTACTATTTTAGGTGACAACTCCTTTTTTGTTTACAGTTTTTCTAGTTTGAAGATTTTAGACAGTCATCTTAGCTTATTGAAAAAAGGTTTTTCTTTTGTCCCTGATTTCAAATATGACATCAGTAAGATTCTTATTAATTTAAAGCTCTTTACAAGAAAACTGAATTTAAAAGTATTTTTTAGTACTAAACACAGGGTTGACAGTGAAGCTCAGTTATTTACAATTAGAAGAAGTAGCACATTTATACCCCCACACCATCCTGCTGTGTTGGCTTTTGAACGTTTATGTACAACACAAATTAGGCGACTTGACAATAGACAGATAACATGTGACAACAACATAACATCTGCAGAATTATTTTGCTTAAAGGAACTTTCTGTTAACAAGGACTATAGGGTTATGAAACCGGACAAAGGTGGAGGGGTGATTATTATGACCAACACTGATTATTTAATGCAGATGCAGAACATTCTAAACGACTCCGACACATATGAGTTAGCTTCTAAATTTGATGTCCAGAAGGCGTACACCAAAATAGACTGGATGCTTTATGAGTTGCTATGTGAAGGTATAATAAATGCTGAGGAATATAAATATTTATCGGTAGAACACCCGGTCATGCCCACCATTTTTGGCATACCCAAAATTCATAATTTAGTTAACCCACCTTTTAGACCCATAGTTGCAGCCAGACAATCAAAAACTGAATCTCTAGCTTCCTACATAGACATTATGACCAAGGACATCCTGGAAAGGTTGCCATATATCTTAAAAGATTCGTGGCACTGTTTGGACTGCCTCAGAACTTTGTCTCATGATGATCTGGGGGATTTTTTGTTGGTCACTGTTGATGTTATCAATTTATTTTCAGTGATCCCCCATGATTGTGGGCTCGACTGGTTTAGGAAGAGCTTGGACAAACACACCAACTTGCACCGGACCAAGAAGGACCTATTGGTGGATCTGTTGCAAATGGTACTGGAGAACAATTTTGTAGGTTTTGAGGATGAGTATTACAGACAGTCCACAGGGGTGACCATGGGTGCTAAATGTGCACCCATTTATGCCAACCTTGTTTTAGCAGAATGGGAAGACCAGTTTGTGTTGACATCTGATTATAAGGCTAAGATGCCTATCTATTTTAGATTTTTGGATGATATTTTGCTTTTTTGGAAAGGCACACTTGAACTGGAAGAATTTATTTTATATTTGAACAACACAACAACATTCTTAAAATTTACACACAAGGTTGGCAAGATGAGTATTGATTATCTGGAATCACATTATATACTAAAAATGGTAAAATAGAATCAAGATTATACAGAAAGAAAACTTACAGCAATTCATTTCTACATTATAGTAGTTGTCACCCTACCTATGTTAAGAGAAATGTTGTTAAGGGCCAAATGATCAGGTTGTCTCGTATTATTATTGAGGATGATGTCTTTAAAATTGAACTGGACATATTGAAGGACTTATTTGTCCAAAGAGGTTATCCCATTGATATACTTTTGTCGCTTCAACATGAAATATTTAGAAGAAGGTCTACTGACTTTGTTCCAATTTTGCATGACACACACAGGTTATGTGACAGTCACCAACCATAAAGATGTGCCTGATAGAACCAATACGCCAACAGGAATGGTATTACAACACAACAGGTTAGCACCTGAAGTTAAAGATGTTATTTACGATGCTTGGGAAAGCCTCATCCCTGCATACTTACACAACATACTTGGTAAATGTCCCACTTTTATTAATAGTAGAGGTTCAAATTTAAAAGACCTACTAGAGAAGACCCCTAGATCCTTTGGACAAAGACCAGCTACTATGGCCAAATGTGGCAATTGCAAGGCCTGTAAATTTATTAATGATGGTCGCTATGTTTGTCTAGGTAATTTTAAGAGAACATTGAAGAGCCCTGGTTACTGCAACTGTAACACAAGTATGGTCATTTATGCTGCCACTTGTTTATCTTGGCCAGCGTTCGATATAGGTATGACTACCAGGAAGTTGAGACAAAGAATATTAGAACATTACAGGGACATAAAAAACAAGAAAACCACTAATTTATTGTATGTACACACGAATCATTGTTCAAACTTTAAAAAGTTTATTTTTTTTTTGTTATTGACAGGCTATATACAAAGGATTTTGGGGGGGGGACTTTAAAACCATGTTGGAAATAAGGGAATGTCTTTGGCAACTGAGACTTGATGCCAGCAATGCTCCTGGTTATCAATGATGCACTATCCCTAGCATGTATTTTAAGATACAAGGCAGCTTGTATATAATATAAAAGTATGTAAATTTAAATATTTTAACAGATATGTTTTTTGTTTTATATGGAATGTTTATTACTGCACACACTGCTTTTTATGATGTTTTATTTTGGTTTATTTATTTATTCTGGGTAGCTATTACTTGAGATTCTAGCAAACAAGGTATTGTTGAGCAGGACTTTAAGATTTGGTGAACAGGAACTTTAGGGGATAATTGTTTAATTTAACTACCCTCCTGCTTTTTCATCATTGATTAATCAAGCACTAATTAATAGCTGTATTTAAAGGTTGTTTTTACTGAAGTTAACTGACTCTGAAGATGCCCATGAGGGTGAAAGTGCTTAGTCAGTTCAAGTTGCTGTTTTTTTTATTTCTTCATTCATCAAATTGTGGATTAATAAAGGTTTTGTGAGGTTACCTGTTGTTACCTTAGTGCCTTTTTGTTTACTAGTTGTTTTACACTCAGATCCAGGAGATTTCTACATTTCTGGCTGGGAACCAGTCACTGCCAGTTCAGAGCTCTACCCTTTGGCCTCACCACAGCCCCCAGGGTGTTCACCAAATGCATGGCAGTAATCACGGCTCATCTGAGGCATCTAGGATTCCATGTGTTTCCATATGTAGACTGGCTCCTTACCGCCACCACCGAGCATCAACAAGGACACCACAGTACGCCTCTGCTCTCAGCTAGGCATCACTATAAACTAGGAAAAGTCTGTCTTGTTGCCTTGTCAATATATTACATTTATAGGAGCAGATGTAGACACCAAAGACATGATAGCAAAATTGCGTCAGGAGAGGGTGTCCACCATTCATCATCAAATTGCAACTCTAATTGGGAGGAAAAAGACTCCAGCAAAATTTGTTCACAAAGTCCTGGGCTCAGTGGGAGCAGCTATAACTCTAGTTCCCTTGGCGCATTTCAGCATGAGGTTATTGCAGTGGCTCTTGTTTGCTCAATGGTCCATGCAAGATCTACCCATGTCTCACGAATTTCTCATCACGGAGACCTGCAGGAAGGACCTAAAATGGTGGCTTCAGTCCACCCAACTGACGATGGGCATACAGTTCATTCTCCCCAACCAGTGGCCACTGTGACCACGGATGCTTCTCAGATTGGGGGGGGGGGGCATTATCTGGGACAGACTTTTCACGGAACTTGGCAACAACACGAGTACCATTTGCACATAAATGTCCTTGAGATGAGAGCGGTGCTCCTGGCATTGCAAGCAGTTAACAGCTCTCTCCCCATGGGGACTATTGCAATTCAGGTGGACAACATGTCAGTGGTATGTACATCAATAAACAAGGTGGAACCAGATCCTATCCATTATGTCGAGAGGCCCTAAGAGTATGGCAATGGGCAATGTCCTCACAATGCTTTCTGATTGTGGCGCACATCCCGGGGCAATCCACCGTGATAGCAGACAAACCAAACAGGGCTATCTTTATGCCTCACGAGTGGTCCCTGAAACACGACATTGCGAATCAGATCTTTCACAAGTGGGGCCAGCCTTGCTGCAATCTTTTTTGCCACATCCATCAATGCCAAATGCAACAGCTATTTCGCCCTAGTCCCCCCACCAGGACAGTCACCCAGGGATGCACTTGTTCACGATTGGCCCCCGGGACTTCTGTATGCCTTTGCTCTATTTCCTCTGATACCCAAGGTTCTTCAGAAAGCAAAATCTGTGGGTTGTAAACTAATACTCATTGCCCCCTACTGGCCTTGTCAAATCTGGTTCCTGTTTCTTTGGCCCCATCTCCTGGTGGAACCTTGGATCCTGGACCCAGATCTGGACCTGCTGGTGCATCAGTCGGGCCCACTCCATCCTTCCTTACAGGCAGTCAAGCTGACAGCTTGGTTCCTCTACTTCTCGGTTTAGCCAGGCTTTGTGACATCTCCCCAGCCGTACAACATATCTCCTCTCTCAAATCCTCTACGAGGAAACTGTATACTAGTAAATGGAAATGGTTCTCTTGTTGGGCTGTCAACAATAATATTGATCCTTTTACTGCACCCATTTCAAAGACACTAGAATTCCTGGCTGAGACTTTTAACATAGGAGCAGCAACTATCCAAGGTCAGTTATCTGCTATCTCTAACTTCCATGTGGGAGAAATGGGTTCTAATGTTATGTCTCACAGGCTATGCAAAGCTTTTCTGAAGGGCACCATTCTTTTGAGACCCCCAATAAGAGAACCACTTCCTCCTTGGGATCTAAATTTAGTCCCAACTGCCTTGATTCTTCCTCCATTTGAACCAGCCAGATCTTGTGCTCTAAAAATTTTTGACTTAGAAAACTGTTTTCTTGATTGATATTACCTCAGTTAGGAGGGTATCAGAATTGCAAGCCCTTTCCACTCGTTCCTCTTATTTAATTTTCCACAAAGATAGTTTCTCTCAGGACCAACCCTTTTTTTCTACCAAAAGTTTACTCAGAGTTCAGTCTGAATCAATCGATAGAACTACCAGTGTTTTTTTCCAAACTATGGCAACAAGGCAGAGTATAAACTCCACCAATTGGATGTTCATAGACAATTACATTTCTGTTTGCACAGGACTCGGGAATTCAGACAATCTGACCAGTTGTTTGTATCCTTCGCAGAGAACAAAAAGGGAACTCCAGTATTGAAAGTGACTTTATCAAAATGGATTTCGGATACCATTACCTACGTCTATAATTCACAGAACCAGCAACTACCAGGAAAATTTGAGGAGAACCAGTGCTTTGTCTACCTCTACTGCCTTTTGGGCCAGAATGCCTTTAGAGTCTATTTGTGCGGCAGCTATGTTTAGCCCCCATACTTTCATTACTCATTACAAAGTAGATGTGGCCTCTTGGGAACAGGGCATCCTTTGGTTCCATAGTTCTGAAGAGTATATTCCATTGAGCCACCCAAGAAGGTGCTGGAGATACTGTCCCAACCAATAAGAAGGAAGGCGAGATAGGGACAACATAACATAAAAGAAGTTATGTACTTACCATAACATTCCGTGTTTGTTGTCCTTGAGCTCACTTTCCTTCCTTTCATCCCACCCTCCTTCCCCCTCCTGGAGGGTCGGGAGGTGTTATCCATATTTGGCTGTATAGGCCTTGATCCCCTTCCTGCCTTATGAGTTGGATAGAGTAATAATTTCTACTTGAGGCTTTCTTCTTATATACATATACTTTTTTAGATATGTCTAAAGTTTATATAGCTACACATTGTGGCTTAGTGTTATGGGTTATCATAAACAGGATCTGAGTCACTAGCGCTAGGCATGATGGGGTAGGGGCTAGCCTCAAGCCAGTGGAAGCTCTTGAGCTTTAGAATATGGCCGAGTTGGAGCAGAGGGTCGGCTCCAAACCCAACCAACAAGAAGAAAGGCGCGATCAAGGATAACAAACATGGAACATTATGCTAAGTACATAACTTCTTTTTTTCTCCTCTTGAATCAATCAAACTATGCTTATGGTTGACAGATTGCACGTGAAAATTGGGTCTGAGCATTAAGACGACTCTGGTGGTATTTGCCAAAAGTTTAGTAAGAAACCTAGATTGAATCATTTGAGACCCTCTCTTATTTGACTGAAAAACTGCTTAGTCATTAGAAGATTGTTTTGGGTATCTTCTAAACATAACAGTTTTTTATAGTATGGAGTTAGAGAGAATTTGAAGAGGGAGTAAAAGAGACTGCAAGAAATATTAAAAAAAAAAAAACTACTGTCTTGAAAAGCAGTTATTGAGTCATCTAAAAAGCTAAGTCTTCAGATGGTTCTTAAGAGGAGAGTACCTCCACTTCAGTAGCAGTCATAGCAAGGATTTAGTCATCCATTAAGGTACCACTAGTCTGGCTGTTTTACTTCAGCTTGTAAAAATCAAAACAACATTGGTACTTCATACATCTCTTACAAGAATTAACTTTTATATATCCACCAAACAAAAAACTAGTAAACGACAAAAACAGCACACAAGCAGGTCTTCCCGATATTTTACTGTTTTCCAAAACTTTACAAACTTTACTTTAAGCGCTTTTCGTTTGCACTGAAGCAAACTTCTTCAGAAGTCAATATCATTAAATCTGGCTTAATTTAAAATACAAATGGTAATGACGTATTTAATACCCCACCCATGCAACAACAATTTAACTTAAAGCTGTAAGCAGTTTAAAATGCTACTACATTGAAGCCTAAAAACGTAGCAACCAATAAAACATTTTAACCCTGATATAACATTGGTATCCATCAAGACATATAAAATGTAAATTTAAACATATACAAACTATTATCGAGCATACCATTATAGAAGTTAGGTGTTACATTAATACTAAAATTGCACTTCTTTAAAATAGCAAAAGCACAAAACCAACGTTTACTGATACACTGTATCAACTGACCAAATTGTTGCCCTATCCTCACTATATTACGGAGTTTACATGAAATGCTTTAACAAACATATTGTGACTATCGACACAAATTTTTACTTTTCAAAACACAACTAATAGAGCTTTATGTGCTCTATTAGTTGTGTTTTGAAAAGTAAAAATTTAAACTGCTTACAGCATTGTTATATTGTTGCATGGGTGGGGTATTAAATACGTCATTACATTTGTATTTTAAATTAAGCCAGATTTAATGGTATTGACTTCTGAAGAAGTTTGCTTCAGTGCAAACGAAAAGCGCTTAAAGTAAAGTTGTGTGCTGTTTTTGTCGTTCACTAAGAATTAACTTTTGTTAGATACAGAGTGTATTATTGAAAAACACAAACCTTTTACTCTGAGAGGTTCTCTGTTCCTCAGAACTGTCCACAGTCCTCACCTATTTGTACAAGTTGTTGATAGTCATTGACTACAGAATAATTGAGTTATCAGGAAAGCCGTGTTATCACAGCAACAACTTCCTGGCCCCAACTCTGAATCCGGCATTATCTGCTTTTTGCATGTAAATGAGGGGTCTGTCACCAGTTCCAATGAGGGTCCTAGAAAGGAAGAAAAAGGAGCCTATACATGTTGTTCTTTTAAGAAGAGAACATCTTTTACATGAGGCAGATTGAATTCCCATCTTTTCCTGCTGTGGTCCAGGAGGAGATGTAGCTATTAAATCTTTTGGCTCCTTGTCAGAGGGAGTGACATTTGCAGAGTGACCCTTTTTCACCCAGAAAGTTGTATGACTATATGATACAGTTGCTAAAGTTTAGAGTATTCCTATTTTGTTGTGGGCCTTCTGGGATGTTATGAAAGTAAATTACCAACATTGAAGATATTTAACCCCCAACCCAAAAGAGATCAAATAGTTTTTGTGGGGGGGGGGGGGTCTAACTGATCTCAGTAATAGTCATAAAGCACGTTTTATCAGTTTATATTCAGTGCTGTCAAGGAAGACTGTACTTGAAGTCTTAGTTCTTTTGTTAGTCAAAGTTGCTAGACCTGTGTATAGGGGGTAATTATCAAAATATCCAGTAGTTGGGCTCCAAGGACACTTTATCTGGTCCATATGATGACTTGTTGAACATTTGTACTGTGTTAAGTGTAATAATGCATTATGGAAATTAGTCTGACAGCAAAGATTACACAATTTAACTATCAGAGCTTTTAAAACACATGTTCAGTTGTAATGTGCGTATGATGCCGTGGATGCTTCATTTAGGTCAGCATGGCTTCGTGAGATCTTGGGAAGGTATGCATGACTGATTTCAGAGGACTTTCTTCATGTATGTTAGTGTGGTTGCTGGATCCTTCTGTTAGTTATGAATTTTGGTCCGCTTGTAGTTGATAAAATTGTCATAGAGTTGGGAAAGTGACAAAATAAGGTCCTCCTCAATATGTAGATATTTTGTATCCCATATTGGTATTTTACAAGAAATGTTTTCTCCAGCAAAAGACACTTACTGTTAAGGGAAAAGAAATTTGAGTGTCTTCATGGCCTAAGGAGGTATAGGCATCAACACTCTCCCTCTGCAACAGTTTCGGGAGAAAAAGGGAGAGCATACAAGATCTTATTGAGTGACTGCTACCTTCATCCCCATCCTACACCCAGCCTGATTCTCCTGTGTTCCAGTTTTCTCTGTCTTTGGACAGATGAGATGTTAATCGTGTTTCACTGTTGCAGTCATCACTGTAGGGTTCTTCCTGCCAGCAGGCAGCCCTCGGTCGGCCAGAATCCCAAAGTTTGGGTCCGGCGTCGGCTGTTCAGTCATGCTCCCTGACGTCAGAGTGCCAGGAGTACAAAGCTGCCAGCCGACGCCATGATGTCCTTCAAGGATGCATCTGCAGTCATAACATATGGGTTGTCCTGCCTCAGGCAGCCCTTCGGTCGGCCGGATTCCAAAGTCTGGGTCTGGCCTCGGCTGATGTCGCACTTTCTCCGACGTCAGAGCGTCTGGGGTATAAAAGCATCAGCCGACGCCATTTTCCTCAGTCTTTCTTGCCGCGCGGTGCCCGAAGCAGTTGGCAAGTGCCGGTCGGTCAGCTCCTGTGATTCAGCTACAGAAGACTTCGAAAAAGCTAAGTACCCCGTTGGGGACTCTTTCTTGCCTCAGCCGATGTCAGATAAAGTAAAAAATTGTTTAACTTGTGGGAAAGAAATGCCTCATAAGGATTTCCACTCTTACTGCCTCCCTTGCTTAGGCCCAGACCACGACGTCTCAGCCTGTTCAGCCTGTGCTTCCTTCAACCAACGAACTCTTAGATGTCGGTCGGAGTTTGCAGAGGAATTCTTTGGGGCTAATTTTGCATATAAGATGCCGTCGGAGACTCCGACATCGCATTTGGTGAAAAAACGGAAGGACAAGGACCGACACTCGCGGCCCGCGGTTTCGGCTGAAACCACAGTTAGGCCTACCGCGAGTGTCTCTGTTTCGGCTGATACAGAGTCCTCGGTACTTCCTTTAACCGAATCCACTCAACCGACCACCGCGGCCCTGGAGGCCCCGGCTGAGTCGGCTACTGAGCTACCTACTGAAACCAGTGTCCAGGAAATGTCCGACACCATTCCTTTGGACAAGTCTACTCCTGCACGTGGTGCAGCCAGACCCCCTGCTTCCATGTCCATTAAGGCTTTTTCCAGGGCTAAAGCTGCTAAACTTGCTAAAGCTTTGCCTCCCAAGACTACCTCTCAGAGACCTTCTTCTAGTTCTCAGATCCTCAGCCTTGCAGAGGATCTTATCTCTTTAATTAGAGGTTCTCAGCCTCACCCGGACAGGGGCTCTCAACCACCACCAGACAAAATGCCCTGGACTGAGCCCTCTGACCAACACTCTTCAGATGAGTCTACGGATGGATCTGTGTTGTCAGATCACCAGGAGGAGGCTTATTCGGCCTACGAGGATTCTGATGCTGAAGAATCTATCCCTTGACCTCCCTCCTGAAGAGGTTTCCTTTGGTGAGACACTACACTCTATGAGAGAACATTTTCAATGGCAGGGTCAGGAATTTTCTGATTCTAGAAAGAGATTAAGGACCTTTTTTACATTTACCTCAGCAATAGGCCCTTAGCTATACCTCCTGTTTTGAATGTTATTGATGATGTGTACAATGATGTTAGTACAGCCCCTGATTCTCTCCCTCCGGCACCTGCCAAACCTGATAGATACTATAGGGTCCCGGATTCTCATCTACATCTGTACAAGGCCCATTCTGCAGACCCAGATACTATTTCTCAGGGCCCAAAAGGGGTTGCAGCTGCCACTGCCAAAAATCCTCTACCTTCTGAAAGGGAGTTTAGAGCTTTAGAGAGATGGGGAAAGAAGGTATATACTTCTGCAACTCTTTCCATGAGGGCATTAAATTGTCAATTTCATATGATACAGTACTAAGAGTATTTGTTAGATGAATTGCATAAGAAGCTTTCCTCTTCTGAACCCCTTGACCGTAAATCCCTTCAAGATCTGGTACATCACTCACAGCAGGTTAGTAATCATTTTTTGCAGTGTGGTTATGATGCACTGGAAGCTTCATGTAGGTCAGCTATGACTGGGGCAGTTATTCGTAGGCATGCCTGGCTGAAGGAACAATCTTTACCAGACCATGTTAAAGCTAAACTCCTGGATGCTCCAATGGAAAAACAAAAATTATTTGGTTCCTCGGCTCAGGAGGTCTTAAAGAAGTTTGAATAAAAGGCAAAATCTGTGCAAACAGTTAAGGACTTTCTGCAAGTACAACCACTGAGATTCAGCAGAAACTCGCTTACTAAGAATTGGTCCTTTCCAGACTCGGACAGATCCCAGAGGGGCAGGAACAGGTGTCCCAGAGGTAGAGGGCAAGCTAGAGGCTCCTACAGAGGCCGTCAGTGGCAGCCTACCAACCAGAGAGGTAGTGCAGGAACAGCAACAACTACTACTACACCTGGACACTCAATGACTTTCCTTTGATTCCGCCGACCAGGGCTCAATTGGAAGCACCTTTGGGCGGAAAGCTTTCTTTATTCTCAAAGAACTGGCATTACATTACAAGGGACACATGGACACTGCAAATAATAGACAAAGGATACAGGTTCCACTTCCACACTTTGCCAAGAAGAAACGGAATGCCAAACCTGCCACCAAATCAGAGGGCAGAGGCTTTAAAACAGATCAACAACTTAATACAAATGAAAGCCATAGAAAAGGTACCTCTTTCAGAACAATGCCAAGGATTTTACTCCAGATTATTCCTTGTTCCAAGAAAAGAAAATCAATGGAGGCCTATTCTCGACCTGTCCGCACTGAATACTTACCTCATTGTGCCAAAATTCAATATGCTGACCCTACAGCAACTTCTTCCCATGCTGGGCAAGGAGTCTTGGCTGGTGACTCTAGATCTGAAGGAGGCATACCTGCATGTCCCTATTTGACAAAGTTGCAGAAGACACCTCAGATTTCTTGCAGGATCAGAGCATTATCAATTCTCAGCATTGCCCTTTGGCTTATCTACTGCGCCCAGAGTTTTCACGAAATGCCTGGCATCAGTAATTGCACACTGCAGACTTCAGGGGATTCAGATCTACCCATATCTGGACGACTGCCTTATACAAGCGGACAACAAGAAAAATTTGATAAAGGACTTGGACTATGCCATCCACCTATTGCAGGCCTTGGGATACACAGTCAACATCCAAAAATCAAGACTTGTTCCATCCCAAAGGATAACCTTTTTGGGTGCAGATCTAGACACAACCACCCAAATGGCCTTTCTCACAGAAGAAAAACAAAAACAACTTCCGGATTACTTCATGAATCTGACAAGACAAACTCAGCTAACTGCAAGGAAAATCCTGCAGGCCCTGGGTTACATGGCATCCTGCATAATTCTGATTCCACAAGCCAGGCTGCATATGAGAAAATTACAATGGTACCTAAGGAGTGTATGGTCTCAGCACAGTCACAGTTTGGAAACTTTGATACCAATCATTCCTTGCCTTCAAAAGGAATTCCTGTGGTGGGCTCAAGCCTGCCAGTCCAACAGAGGGTTGCCTTTCAACAAACCAAAAACAAAACAAACCATCACCACGGACGCTTCAGACTGAGGATGGGGAGCACACATGGAGAGCAAATGTATCCAAGGCCTATGGTCTCAAGGGCAGCTGCGCATGCACATAAACCAAAAGGAAATGCTGGCAGTGATGCACGCAATCGAGGCCTTCAAACCTTTCCTCCATCAAGGCCACCTGTTAATAAGGACAGACAACACCACAGTCATGTGGTACATAAACAAGCAAGGAGGCACGCATTCCTACCCTCTATGCAGGCTGGCCATGAATCTATGGGAACTATGCTTGAAACTCAATATCCAACTACAGTCCCAGTTCGTGCCAGGGAAAGAAAATGCACTGACAGACAGCTTAAGCAGAGCTACCATGGATGCACACGAATGGATGCTGCACCCAGACATCTTTCTACTCATAACACAAGCATGGGGAAAGCCGGAGATAGATCTGTTCGCCTTGCCCCACAGTCAACTGAAGACATTCTGCTCAAGGACATACCACCCACAAGCTTGGAGGGTGGACTCTCTCTCTTTCAGCTGGAAAGCTCTAAAAGTTTATGCCTTCCCACCTCTCCCATTAATGTCCAAGGTTTTACTGAAGATCAGGGCAGAACAGCCAAGAGTGATTCTGATAGCTCCAGACTGGCCAAGGCAGCACTGGTACCCACTATTGAGGAGCATGTCACAGACGAAACCATGGCCTCTCCCCCTATGGCCTCTTCTGGCCTTAGAACAATTTCAAGATCATGCATCCCAACTTGAAAACATTGCAGCTAACTGCCTGGAGAATTCCATAAACCCCCCTCAAAATAACTTATCACAGAGAGTAAAGGACATCATTATGGAAGCTCGCCGGCCTTCCACACGGAAGACATACTCAGCAAAATGGAAAAGATTTCTCATTTGGAACACAACAAAAGGCTTAGATGTGACAGTGGCGAGCATGGCACATATTCTGGAATACTTAGAATTGTTCCACAATGGCCTGTCCTATTCTTCCATTAAGATTCATGCCTCTGCAATTTCAAGCAGAATACAATGGTGATCCACCTATCTTCTCGCATCCTCTCCTCAGGCAATTTCTGAGAGGAATCAAAAACATCAATCCTCCAAGGAAACCCCCTTTACCTACTTGGGATCTCAACTTTGTGCTGGAGAAACTAACACTTCCTCCCTTAACCAGCAGCATCGACGGATCTACAGTTTCTGTCTTGGAAAACTGCATTCCTTCTGGCCATAACTTCAGCAAGAAGAGTATCTGAGTTACAAGCTTTAATGGCAGTCCAGCCATTTCTTATCTTCCATCAGGACAGAGTTTCATTGAGAACCAATCCTACTTTTATGCCAAAGGTGGTATCTAGGGTATCCCTGAACCAAGCTATTCACTTGCCTACATTCTTCCCAAATCCACAAAATAAAGGGGAAAAACTTCTGCACACTCTGGATATACACAGGCAACTACGCTACTGCTTGGACAGAACTAAAAGTTACAGAAAGACTGACCAACTCCTTGTAGCATATGCTGCTGGGGTACAAGGAAAAGCAATTTCCAAACAGACAATTTCAAAGTGGATAGGAAATTGCATTCGATTTTGTTACTCCTTTCATGGAAAAGACGGTTCCTGCAAACATTAGGCCTCATTGCACGAGGGCCACAGCCACCACTACAGCCTTCCTAAGAGGGGTGGCTACCAAGGACGTTTTAGAAGCTGCTGCATGGAGCTCTGTGCATTCATTTGTGAAACATTACAATTTACCTTTATACTCCAGATCCAGAGCAGGTTTTGCTACAGCAGTCCTGCAGGGTATCTTAACTACACCATCCTTTTCTTAGTACCTCCTCCCCCAGATTGGCTATGGTATTCTACCCATATGTTATGACTGCAGATGCATCCTTGAAGGACATAGTACAGTTTTGTACCTACCATAAATGTAGATGTCCGATAGGTATGCATCTGCAGTCAGGTTTACCCTCCCTCCTTCCCCTCTGTGGTATTCCTAGGGTGCTTACCCCTCCATTAGCTAGCTGGGGGATCTATTATGGTGTATTTGTTTGTATATATATATGTATATATTTTGGAAAATGTTTGGAATTTATTGCATTCCTCCAAATTTGGCCTTCCTAGAGGGCACCTGGCATCTGGGGCAAGAAACACTGAGGAAAATGGCGTAGGCTGATGCTTTTATACCCCAGACGCTCTTCGACATCAGCCGAGGCCAGACCCAGACTTTGGAATCCAGCCGACCGAAGGGCTGCCTGAGGCAGGACAACCCATATGTTATGACTGCAGATGCATACCTATCGGACATCTACATTTATGGTAGGTACAAAACTGTACTTTCTCCAGTCTTTCTTGCTGTGCGGTGGAAGCAGTTGGCAAGTGCTGGTCGGCTGACTCCTGATATTTTTTCGTACTTCAGTCCGAAGACTTACTTCTTCTTCTTAAAGCTAAGTACCCCGTTGGGGAAACTTTTTTCTTGCTCCAGTCCGATGTCAGAAAATGTTAATTGTAAGCAACAAAACATGTACAGTCTCAGGCACAAAAACGGCAGCAGCAGTTGTAAAAAACAAAATCTTTTATTTGATGAAACTGTGGATGAGCGCTTTCGCGTATTGCTACGCTTCTTCAGATCAAAGACTAAAGACAAACCATCTTATTTAAACACATTCTAATTATTCAATTAATTCAAACTCTCCAATAGCCAAGATGGGGAGTGAATCATTAATTAATCAATTAATTGAGACACATCTTTAGATTTTCCTTAGAGTGCCTGTATCTAAAAGCTTGCCATATAAAATGACAGCAATTAAATTAATCAAAAGGTGAATATATAACAGACATCCTATATCAGTATAGACACTGATGAAATATTTAAATATACAACAAATAAAAACTCCTCTTATAAATCTAGTTAAACTCATATATAAAATCTATGAATGAAATTACAAAAACAATATATCACCCAGAGTCATAAAACCTATTTAAAAATATATATGTATATGCATATATACATGTAAACAATGCCTAAATGCAAATAAATGAGTGTGTGGATACAAGAAATATATAAATGCAAAAAATACTGAAATATATACATATAGGTATATATATGTAAATATGTACATAATTATATATAAAATACTGAATCTAGAACTCATGAAAGTAAGTAGATATGACTAACACAATAATGCATATAAGATGTTATTTGCGAGACTTTAATACAGATCGTAAGGAAACATAATTATTAAGGCCTGGAGGATAATGGGCTCTTAGTTTGAAAACCCATCCAAGTTCTTTACTCTCTAAATAATTCATATAGTCTCCCCTTCGCTGATTCTGGGGAATAATCTGGAGTACCCTGAATACAAAACCATGTTCTTTATAAATGGAAATATGTTTGGCTAGGGCATTTGACTGATTATTGTTCCTTATATCATATATATGGTTGTATATCCTATGTTTAAGTTTCCTTTTGGTCATGCCCACATAAAATGCAGGGCAAGAGTGGCATGTTGCTAAATAGATGAGACCTGAGGTGTCACAGTTAGCAGTAAACCTAGGGGTAAAAGAAAAGTCCAAATTTGGGTGTGTAAAATTTTGTGATGTTGATATATAACCACAATAATTGCAGTTCCTGCATGGATGAGTCCCTCTTTCTTGTGATATACTCATACCCATTGGACTAATGTCTCTTACTCTGGTGTTATGATCAACACAAAGCAGTCTTTTCAAATTCTTATTATTCCTGAACACAAGTCTGGGTGTGGCCCCTACTATATTTAGTACTTTGTCATCTAGGGTTAAAATACCCCAGTGTTTAGAAATGATTTTTTAATATCTAGACTGTCATTTGTGTATGTGGTTACAAACATAGCCTTATTAGAAAAGGTAGTATTAGCCCTATTTCCATAACCTATTTTAGTGATAGTTTGATTTTCTGAATTTCTAGGTTCTCCCAACACTTCAGATTTAATACGCCCTATTAACTTAGCAGCATAACCCCTTTCTATAAAAATAAATTCCATTTTCTCTAATTCCATATTTAAGTTCATGGGATCTTTACATAATTTCAGTAATCTCTGGAATTGGCATTTCACTATCCCTTTGAAGATATGACGGGGATGCATACTGTCATATCGTAATATGGCATTCTTCCAACAAGTCTTCCTGTGCAGAGAAGACAATAACCTATTGTTTTGAATGCTAAGATTTACATCAAGGAAACTTATGGTGTCATGTGAAGTTTCTATGGTAAACCTTAAAAAGCTGGTGGTAGTTTCCAAGTATGATACAAACAAAAGAAAATCTTGCTCACTGCCATCCCAAACCACAAGGACATTGTCCACAAAACGCTTATATACCAAACATTTTTTGAAGGATTCATGACTAAATAGAAATTCCTTTTCCCACTGGTGAACCACTAGATTGGCATATGTATTCGTGCAGGGGGTGCCCATGGTAACCCCTGCTAGTTGTAAAAACATATGCTCTTTAAAACAAAAAACATTGTTGCTTAAGACCAGATCTAACAGCTGGCAAATCAATAACTGCATATTGCAGTCTATTGATGGTGAAGCTTGCAACAGTTCTCTAATTAGGTCAATGCCCTTGTCGTTTGGGATACAAGTGAACAAGTTCTGAACATCCATGGTTATTAAAAGATGTCTATCTCTACATAACTCAACTTCCAGGTCATCCAGAAATTCCAGAAGCTGATAGGTATCCTTCAAAACAGTCGGAATATTATTAACAAGGGGTCTCAAACATTTTTCTAGATAGATGGAAATGTTTTCCGTACTCCATCCGTCTCCCGAGACTATAGGACGTATGGGAGGTGGATATATCCCTTTGTGCATTTTAGGTAGTCCCTTTATGACTGGGAGTTGAGGATGGCTAGTATGAAAAAACTCAGACATCCTTACTGATCTGTCAACACATCAATAAATCGTATAATGTGTCATTAATATCTCTAAGTATTCTGTCTAAATCTTTTGCATCTATGCATTTATATGATAAATGATCACTAAGCATAGACTGCATGTACCTATCATAATCTTCCCTATTAAGCAACACAATCCCTCCCCCCTTGTCTGCGGGTCTGATAGCAATGGAGCTATCTTGTGATAATTTCTTCAGGGACATATTTTCCTGCTTAGACATATTAAAATATGAGCATTTCTTATTCCCATCCAGGAAATAAGTGTACATATCCCGCTCACATAATTTAACAAAAGTTTCAACAACCCCAGATAATGGAGGAGAAAAAGTACTCCTACGTTTAAATAAACAGGCACTCTGTGTACATAATTTATCAGAGAAACTTGTCTCATCTCTATAAAATAACAATTTAAGAGCTATGCTCCTGGCAAAAAGCCGTAAATCTGTTAGCAAATTATTCAATGTGCTGCCTTGGGAAGGGATAAAGGAAAGACCTTTATCTAGCACACTGGCATCAGTCGAGGTGAGTACCAACCTTGAAAGATTGAAAAACAAGTGTTCCGTCATCTGAACCTCCTTCTTTGTGGATAGTGGCTCTCTCCTGAGAGCTTCCGTTTCCTCCTGTCCCAGCTCTGTGATCTGTCCCTCGATATCGCTGGCTTCTTTATTGGTAGAGGTAAAAAATCAGAAGCACAATTTAGAGCTGTATGTTTCCTTATGGCTCCTAGGTCTCTTCTGAATGTGGTGACATTCTCTGCCTCCTGGTTAGGTTGTGGTGTAGATGCCTCGTTGGTTCCCTCTACGGAGACCGGAACCGGAACCTCCGGTGGTGTAACGAAGCTGGTTCCTGACGTATGCCCAGAGTTTGTCGTAACAGCGCTTCTGGGTATGGGACTCAGAGGGTCAGCGTCTATCAGCGTGGTTTCTATGGTAGCAATATCCACAGGTACATTGTGTGTGGAGATAGCATTCTCCGTTTTTCTCGCCCAGACAAATACATTACCATCTGAAAAATCTTTGAAGTCACGTTGCAACTTTTTTTGCTTAGTGGATTGCAATTTAAGGGCATATGAGTCTACCTGTGCATATAGGTAATCCAGTTTTTTTAAACAAAAGTCATGGTTAAAACTATTACGTATATCAGAATTTAATTTATCGACCTTTGCCACCAGCTCATTTTCTATCGGTGCAAAATAGTCAATAATTAGCTGAATATACTTGTAGCTGGTATCCAGATTAATCTGTTGCCATGACTTAAGTAGCAACGGATGCTGCTCACCGTAGGAGGGCATGCAGAGGACCCGCATCCCCCTCGGTATGAGTTTAAAGTGCAAACATGCTTCTAAATGTCTGCGCTGCCATATGAGACGTTGCAGTCTATAAAGATCATTTTCAAGTTGTTTCAATAGATGAACAAACTGTTCTGAGTTATTCATGTCAATATTGTGAGCAATTAATGCATGGTTCTTCAAATCCAAACTCAATAAGGGGTTACTGTTATTATTCATAATGCTAGTCCATTTGTTGATAGTAAGACTCACCCTCGGGCTCGGATTGTAGTCTAATTCGACTTCTGGATTTGCCATCATGTGTGGAGAAGCGGCCAAAGATAAACAAAATTTTTTTCAAAAGAGACCACCTCACCAGAGAGAGACTGTGCATTACCAGATAGATGTATAAGCAACAAAACACGTACAGTCTCAGGCACAAAAACGGCAGCAGCAGTTGTAAAAACCAAAATCTTTTATTTGATGAAACTGTGGATGAGCGCTTTCGTGTATTGCTACGCTTCTTCAGATCAAAGACTAAAGACAAACCATCTTATTTAAACACATTCTAATTATTCAATTAATTTAAACTATCCAATAGCCAAGATGGGGAGTGAATCATTAATTAATCAATTAATTGAGACACATCTTTAGATTCTCCTTAGAGTGCCTGTATCTAAAAGCTTGCCATATAAAATGACAGCAATTAAATTAATCAAAAGGTGAATATATAACAGACATCCTATATCAGTATAGACACTGATGAAATATTTAAATATACAACAAATAAAAACTCCTCTTATAAATCTAGTTAAACTCATGTATAAAATCTATGAATGAAATTGCAAAAAACAATATATCACCCAGAGTTATAAAACCTATTTAAAAATATATGTATATGCATATATACATGTAAACAATGCCTAGATGCAAATAAATATGAGTGTGTGGATACAAGAAATATATAAATGCAAAAGATACTGAGATGTATACATATAGGTATAGATATATATATATATATATATATATATATATATATATATATATATATATATATATATGAATATATACAAAAAAAAAAAATTGTTAATTGTATTTCTTGTGGGAAGCAAATACCTCACAAGGATTTCCACTATTACTGTATTCCTTGTTTAGGCCCTGACCACGACGTAGCTAGTTGTCGGTTTTCTGCTAGATTTAACCACCGTACGATTAAGCGGAGGTACGATTTTGCTTTTCACTACTTTGGCAGGCGGTTTAATTATAAAATGTCATCTGACTCTCTTCTGACTACTGGAGTTCACAAACGACGCAAAGATAATGACAGGCCTCCAAGGTCCAAATCAGACGACGTTATACAAGCAGAGCCAGCTCCAGGTTCGGCCGTAGTCAGTGAGGCGCTTTCGCAGCCCCTGTCGTCGGCCATTTCAGAACCGATTGCCAAATCTTACTCCCACGAGGAGCCAACTAGGCCTTTGAGTACTCCAGCTGCAGGACCTTCGGACAATGCTCCCTCAGATGGGTCCGGAGCCACTGTGCAGGTACCGGCTTCCGATGGGGTTTTCAGGCCTACACAGCTTCTGATTAAGGCAAAACCAAAGACAAAGGCGAAGATTCCTTTTAAATCAAAGACACCAGCCCAGGCTTCTTCTGATCCGGGACCCAAATCTCAGAAATAGCTGCTTAAAATGGCGGAGGACTTGGTTCACATCCCCCTCCAGACAAAAGGCCAAGGCAAGAATTGGATCATGAATCCTTTGATCAGGCATCTATTTCTTCAGTGTCTTCTTCTGAACAGGAATATACTTTCCCTCCTTATGAGGATTCTGATGCTGAGGAATCCATTCCATCAGCTTCTCCCCCTGAGGATTTTCCTTTTGGGGAAATTTTACATGACATGAGGGAACATTTTCACTGGGAAGGACAGGAGTACTCTGAATCTAAGAGAAGGCTTAGGGATTTCCTTCTTCCCCAGCATAGACCCCTGGCTATTCCTCCTATTTTGGATATTGTGGATGAGGCCTTTTCTGAGGCTAATTTAACTCCTGACTCTCTTCCTCCAGCCCCTGCTAAGCCTGACAGATATTACAGGGTCCCTGACTCCCACCAGTTCCTTTACAAAAATCTTGCTGCTGATTCAGAAACCATTTCACAGGGTCCTAAGGGTGTTAAGGCCACCTCTGCTAAAAACCCTATTCCGACGGATAAGGATTCCAGAGCTTTGGGGAGATGGGGCGAAAACGTGTACACTTCTGCTACTTTATCTATCAGGGCTTTAAATTGCCAATTTCATACGCTTAAATGTCAGCAATTCCTGCTGTCTGTTATGAAACAAAAGCTAAGTACCATTTCTGCATGTGCAGATAATAAGGAATTACACAATTTGATGCATGCTACTGAGCAAGTGGGGAAGCATGGTTTACACTGTGGTTTTGATGCCTTTGAGGCTTCATGCAGGGCGGCTGCCACTGGCACAGTCATTAGAAGGCATGCTTGGTTAAAGGAATAAAATTTGCCTGATCAAGTGAAAGCAAAGTTACTGGATGCTCCTGTTCAGCATAATTTTTTGTTTGGGTCTAAGGCTGAAGAGGTGATAAAGAAAATGGAGGATAAGGCAAAATCCGTGCAAACGGTTAAGGATTTCTTACAAGTTCAGCCCCCTAGATTTAGCAGAAATTGGCCAACTAAAAATTGGTCCTTTCCCAGCTCGGACAGGCCTCAGAGGGGTAGATATAGGCGCTCCAGAGGGAGGGCCCAAGCACAGACCTCTTACAGACCTAGACAGTGGAGTGCTTCCACCCCCAGGGGTGGAGAGGACAGACTTCAATTTTCAGTCTTATAGAAAACAGGCTCAATGACTCCCCCTGCATGGCTCCAGGAACTTCTCTCCTGGAAGCCCCTCTAGGGGGAAAACTCTCTTTCAACAAAATTGGACTTACATAACCCAAGACAAGTGGGTTCTGGATGTAGTTTCAAAAGGTTACAAATTCCACTTTCATACCTTGCCAAGACCAAACGGATGGCCAGACCTACCAAAACACCAATGGGCAGAGGCATTAAACCAGGTGGGTTCCCTCATGGCTATGAGGACCATAGAACTGGTTCCACAATCAGAGACGGGGCAAGGCTTTTACCAATTCTCTGCACTGCCCTTTGGCTTGTCTACTGTGCCCAGGGTCTTCACCAAGTGCCTGGCACCAGTAGTAGCTTATTGCAGACTCCAGGGAATTCAAATTTACCCTTATCTGGACGACTGCCTTATTCAAGCGGACAGCAAGGATGTCTTACTCCAGCACCTGGAATTTGTTCAAAATCTACTCAAGTACCTGGGATTCACTGTGAACATAAAAAAGTCAAATTTGACACCCACACAACAGATAACTTTTCTGGGTGCTCTTCTAAACACAACAACCCAGATGGCTTTCCTGACCTCTGAAAAGCAACTACAGCTGGCTTCAACTTTCAAAACCTTGGCATTAATGTCTCAGCTAATTGCAAGGAAATTCCTGCAGGCTATGGGTTACATGGCCCCCTGCATCCTTCTCATACCAAATGCAAGACTACATATGAGAAAAATACAATGGTGCCTAAAAAGTGTATGGTCCCAGCATTGCCACAGTCTAGACACAGATTGCTGTCTTACCTTGCCTACAAAAGGAATTCCATTGGTGGACCATGGCATGTCTTCACAACAAAGGGAAACCTTTAGTCTGCCTCCAGCCAGCCAAGTGTTAACCACGGACGCCTCGGATTACGCATGGGGAGCACACTTGCAGGGGAAAGGCCTGCAAGGTTATTGAACAGAGGATCAGAAGCATCTACATATCAATTTAAAAGAGATGTTAGCAGTACAGAATGCCCTCTTGGCTTTCAGGGATTTTCTACAGCCAGGACAACAACTGATACGGACAGACAGCACCACAGTTGTGTGGTATATAAACAAAAACATTATGAAATAGAGCCAAACAGTGTCAAGTCCACAAATTAAACCCAAAAATAAACACTGCAACGGCAGTGATCCACACCACGAAAATCTTTATTTAAACAATTGTACACGATTGAGCGCTTTCTTCCCTGCTACCAGGGATTTCATCAGATACATTCATTTCCATTTTCCCCTACAAGTACTTGAATTACCTCATGATGTCACAAACTGCTAAATTGATTGATGAATTTAAAGTGCTAAGTGCATTTAAAACATGTTAAAAACCATATATATACCATATAGCTATACACATTTTAAAAGAAACAATAAAAACTTATAGAATACAATTCATACCATATGTTCCCATAAAACATTTTCATTTTGTGAATTCCACTTTTCTATTTAATATAGGCTTTATTGTAATGATTTCATTTAAACCAGGGGGTAGGCTTGCTTGTAATTTTATTTGCCACTTGATTTCTCTTTCTTCTATAAATGTTCTATAATCGCCACCCCTTGGGTTTTTTAAAACTTTTTCTAAAATTGTAAATCTAAAATCTTTGCAGCCATGAGAACTACTAATATGCCTATATAGGGCATTGTTGGAGTTGTGTGTATTTATCTGGTATGTGTGTTCATATATTCTGTCTTTCAGTTTTCTTTCAGTCTTACCTATGTAAAAACTGGAACAGGTTTCACACATAGCCAGATAGATCACACCAGTCGTTTGACAATTCCCTCTTACTGGTTTCACTACATTTTGCAAATTATTGTTAATTTTTATATTTTGTTCTGTACATATGTATTTACACTG
Source organism: Protopterus annectens (assembly GCF_019279795.1). Taxonomy (NCBI): domain Eukaryota; kingdom Metazoa; phylum Chordata; order Ceratodontiformes; family Protopteridae; genus Protopterus; species Protopterus annectens. Next base: position 740,519,991 of record NC_056734.1, on the reverse strand, counting down.
TGGGCAATTACCACATTTTGTAGTCCCGGGTTTATAATTCAGCTTAGTGTGCAATTCAAAATTCTTTTTCAAGTTTGCACCTACTTTATATACAAAATTTGGTTTATTACCCCCTATATTCCACAACTTAGGGTTATTCCTCAAAATAGCCCAATTCTTTGTTATAATTTTCTCTACCTCCCTTGCGTAGCCTCCAAATGGAACTGTCATAGCTCTTTCGTAGTTCTTATTATTTTCTATGTTATTTATTCCACTGTCTTCTCTCAAACCATGGATGTTATCTAAAAGTGGCTTATATTTTTTACCCCATTCTCCTTGAATGTATTCCACATATTCACTTACTATTTTTACCGGATAGCCCCTCTCTAGGAACATGTGGGCTACTTTTCCTAATTCCTCTTGTAAATCTTCCTTTTTTGAGGTCATCCGTGCCACCCTGATAAGTTGTCCCTTAACTATGCTATGTTTTTGTTTAATCGGGTGGTCACTGGAGTATTGCAGGTATGAGTTGCTGAAAGATGGTTTTCTATATATCTTAGATTTAAAACTACTTGTGTCCTTGTTTATATGTGTATCCAAGTAGTGTATACCTTGTGTATTGTATATATGTGTAAATTTCAAAAATCCTGTACTGTTATTGAGATACTCTACCAGATCCTTAATGATACTTACAGGGCCCTTCCATAAAATAAAAATATCATCCAAAAATCTGACGTAAAGTCTCATATATTGAAAAAAAACACTATTAAACACACAGTTTTGCTCCCAGTTTAACATCACCAAGTTTGCAAATACTGGGGCGCAAGAAACACCCATTGCTACACCTCTATGTTGCTTATAGTATTCTCCATCAAAGAAAATGTAGTTGAAATCTAGAACAATTTCCATAAATTCCACTATTAAGTTTTGTTTATCTGAATCAAATGTTGTGCTCTTATGTAAACAATCCCTAAACATATCTAATCCCTCCTGTTTGGGAATGCATGTGTATAATTCAACTACATCTATCGTAACAAATGTTATATCCTTGTCCCACAATTCTTCCTTAATTCTTCCCAGAAAATCCCATGAATCTTTGATTATGTGATCACTGTTATGAACCTGATGTTTCAGCCACTTATCTATAGTTGCTCCAAAAGGGTATGTTTTTGACCCCGTCCATCCACAATTGGTATAAAACATACATTTTCCAAATTTTTGTGGGTCTTTGGTATCCCAAATATAGTGGCTACTTTTGGGTTTATAACTTTTAAGTATTTGTAAATTTCTCCTCTTATTCTTTCCTCTAGGAGGTAATCTTCCAAGTAGTAATCTGTTCTTTTATTACTAATATTAATCTCATTAAGAGATGCTGGTTGATATGTATTTGAGTCGTTCAACATTTCGAATATTTTTTGCGAATATTCCAGTGTATCAAAGAACACCATCCCTCCTCCTTTGTCTGGTTGCATAACTCTTATAGTTTTATCTTTAAGACTTTGCAGGACTTCATTTTGTTTATAAGTCAAATTTCTATTAACTAAAGTAGGCTTCTCCTTACATTTTAATTTATAAATGTCCTCCATAATTGCTTTTTCTAAGACATTTAGAGTTGGGTCTAAAGGTGGATTGTACACACTTTTATTGCTAGGTTCCAAAACATTATTTTTTCCTTTTCTTTCAGTTTTAGTTCTATCATGAAACATGTAGGCCAAATTTAACTTTCTCAGGAACAGTTTTAATTCTATAATAGTATTTGTATAATCAAAAAACCTTGTTGGGACAAATTTTAACCCTTTCATACATAATTCAAAATGCTCAGGTGTTAGTTCTATCCCTGCATAATTATAAATGTGATATCCATTCATAGTATGTACAACTCCATTTTCTAGTATCTGTTTTTTCGTACTTACTTCCTCTTCCTTCTGCTCCATCCTGTTGTCCATTGTTCTCTTTCCTGCTCTAGCCCCACATCCCATTCCTGTTGGTACTGAAAAGTTGGAAATTCACTAATGTCTTTATTAGTTTGTTCTTTGTTGTAGTAATTCCTATTTGATTCTATTCTATGCATTTTTCTTTGCCCATTAAAATTTTTATTCTGATTATTTCTATTAAATTTCCCTACTCTATCTCACTTAATAACATATGCCCTATTTTCCTTGTATTCTTTTAAGTCCCTCTTTAATTTCTTACATTTAGTTTCAAATATTCTATTACATTTAAAATCTACACTGTCTAATTTCCTATAATACACCCCTTCATATTCAGTAAAAAGGTCATTTTTAATTTTCCCATCCAGAATTTCTGCTTCACCTATCAATTTGCTAAACTTTTTATCATCGTGTTATTATCTTCCCTATTAATTCCATACCGTATCTGTCAAACATTTCTTGAAATTCTGCTATTAAAATATCATCATAATCTAACCCAAAAGGGAATTTATAAATTCTAAGACCTTTATGTATAATTTTCTTAGTCAAACATTCAGACAGATATCCATTTTCTAACTGCAATTTCTTTATATCAAACACTTTTGCCTCAAACTTATAAATCATCTCTTTTACTGTACCATCATACATAATCAGCTCATCATTCCTATTCTTTTGTCTTTTATCACACAAATCTTCATCTGGAAAAACATTGTTTTAACAAAAAAAGAATCTAAGTCTTTTATATGTCCAAGGGTTTGTTTTTGAACCATATGGTCCAAGCTATTACTCACATGTCTCTGATTTTATACCCTTATGGCGTTCATTCATGTTACTTTTAGTGCCATTACATCCAGTCTCTGCCTGTTTATACGTAGTAGCTGCTTCTTTTGGTCTCGCCCCCAAACTTATTGTTTCAAATGACTTGTCAGTACCTTTTGTGTTTAAATGGTGTAAAAAGCTGTTGTTTCCGACCTCGTTGGTGTTTGCCTCACATACACCCTGGAATCCTGTTGTTCTCATAGTTCTGCTCGCATTGGGCGTGATGTCACTTATAGGGGATGAGTGGTGCTTTCTTTTTGAATTTACGCCTTTATTTAGATGTTCTGGTTGAGTGAGGAGCTCAATTAACCTTGTGAGCTCCCCTTTTAGTATTACAAGTTCCGATTGAACTTGTTGCATCTCTTCTTTCCTTACAGGGGAAAATAATGCTGGAATCTCGTCGAGCGAATCCTTACCAAGACTGGCTCCAGAAGTCAACCAAAACCTTATGAAATAGCCAAACAGTGTCAAGTCCACAAATTAAACCCAAAAGTAAACACTGCAACGGCAGGGATCCACACCACGAAAATCTTTATTTAAACAATTGTACACGATTGAGCGCTTTCTTCCCTGCTACCAGGGATTTCATCAAAATCTACATTCATTCCCATTTTCCCCTATAAATACTTGAATTACCTCATGTCACAAACTGCTAAATTGATTGATGAATTTAAAGTGCTAAGTGCATTTAAAACATGTTAAAAACCATATAAATACCATATAGCTATACACATTTTAAAAGAAACAAAAACTTATAGAATACAATTCATACCATATGTTCCCATAAAACATTTACATTTTGTGAATTCCACTTTTCTATTTAATATAGGCTTTATTGTAATGATTTCATTTAAACCAGGGGGTAGGCTTGCTTGTAATTTTATTTGCCACTTGATTTCTCTTTCTTCTATAAATGTTCTATAATCGCCACCCCTTGGATTTTTTAAAACCTTTACTATTTAATATAGGCTTTATTGTAATGATTTCATTTAAACCAGGGGGTAGGCTTGCTTGTAATTTTATTTGCCACTTGATTTCTCTTTCTCCTATAAATGTTCTATAATCGCCACCCCTTGGATTTTTTAAAACCAAGGGCATTTCACAAACTAGCATGGGAAGTGGATGCTCTCTCTTTCAGTTGGAGAAACCTCTCTGGGTATGCCTTTCCTCCACTACCTCTTCTTCCATGGGTGGTGTTAAAGATCAAACAGGACAAACCCAAAATGATTTTACTTGCCCCAAATTGGCCTCGTCAATTTTGGTACTCAACACTGAATCTATCCCAGGAGCCTCCTTGGATTTTTACCTCAGATAACAAATATTTTGTCCCAACACCAGGGCCAGGTTCTGCACTCTCATATCAAAACTCTCAGCCTGGCAGCTTGGCGAATTCAGGGTCTTTGACTATTCCTACCCTTCCCAGACAGGTCATGGATGTCATCTTAGAAGCCAGACTGCCTAGCACTACAAAATCTTATGCAGGTAAATGGAAGAGATTTTGCACCTGGATGCATGCTCAGGATTCAGATCCTCTCAGTCCTAATATCCCATTGATTTTACATTACCTGACAAACATGCTACATAAGGGTTTATCCTTCTCCATAAAAATACATGCCTCAGCTATCTCTGCACATTACAATACAGACCCTCCAATCTTTTCGCATCCACTTCTGAAACAATACCTCAGTGGAGCAAAGAATTTAAGGCCCCCTAAGACACCACCCATACCTGCCTGGGACCTCAACTATGTCCTGGAAAACCTCACTCTGCCTCCTTTTGAGCCTGCTGCCACATGGGACATTAAGTATGTATCATGGAAGACAGCTATCCTACTGGCTTTGACTTCAGCCAGGAGAGTCTCTGAGTTACAAGCTCTCATGGCTGTGGAACCTTATATTATTTTTCACCAAGATAGGGTGCCTTTAAGGACTAATCCTACTTTCATGCGTAAAGTGGTTTCCAAAGTGGCTTTAAATCAAAGTATTCACCTGCCAAACTTTTTCCCTAATCCACAAAATAAGTGGGAGAGGATCTTGCATTCTTTGGATGTACACAGACAACTACGTTTTTACCTGGACAAAACCAAGGATATCAGGAAAACAGAGCAAGTGTTTGTTTCTTATGCAACAAATTCTCAAGGCAAAGCTATTTCAAAACAGACCATTTCTAAATGGACTGTTCATGGAATCAGATTTTGTTACTCTCATTATGGAAAGCAAATCCCAGGAAAAATTAGAACTCACTCTACCAGAGCTGCTCCTACTTAAGCTGCCTTTCTCAGGGGAGTACCTACCAAAGATATTTTGGAAGCTGCAACTTGTGAGTTCAGTGCATACTTTCTCTAAGCACTATAATCTCCCTCTTTACTCTAAGTCTAGGGCAGGCTTTGCTTCTGCAGTCTTGCAGGGCCTTCTAGCTGCCCCTTCTACTCTATAACCACCACTCTTTGTCTCAGCTTTGGGATTCAACCCTACAGTGATGACTGCAACAGTGAAACACGAACATAGTACAGTTGTGTGCACTTACCATAAATGTAGATGTTCGGGTGTTTCACTGTTGCAGTCTGGGTTACCCACCCTCCTGCCCCCTCTTACACTTTCATTACTGTGGTTTACTACTTCACCCTTCTGAGGTGTATTTGCTACAGAGTATGGGGTTTGTTGTATGTTACATTTTTGTTTTACTATTAGCCTTCACTTTTGGGCACCTGACATCTGGGCCAAGAAAAACTGGAGAACATGGTGTCGGCTGGCAGCTTTGTACTCCTGGCGCTCTGACGTCAGGGAGCATGACTGAACAGCCGACGCCAGACCCAGACTTTGGGATTCTGGCCAACCGAGGGCTGCCTGCTGACAGGAAGAACCCTACAGTGATGACTGCAACAGTGAAGACACTCTAACATCTACATTTATGGTAAGTGTACACAACTGTACTTTCTACGGACACTAGCACAGGGTTACAGAGTAGAAGTTCTTTGAAGACCAGCTAGTTTCCATTCCAATCAATTCTCATCAGGTTAAACTACACTGGATACTAATGATGCAGGTTCTAGACAGAAGGGCAGTATTGAACATCTGCTCAGTCTGAAAGGACTGAGTTTGTTGTCCATACTCTGTGGCACCAAAAGATGATAAAACTGTAAGAATGTTTCTAGATTGTTTTTTTTCTGACTGATTTATCTTTATCAAGAAATTCAGGAAAAGGTGACTAAAAGTATATATTTGGGCATGGCAGCTATAACAGTAAATCAGCATTTGTATTGCATCCCTTTTTAACTTGTCATTTCCAGCTTGAAGTTCTAAAAGCTATGGTCTTCTTCCCCATAAGTAGCAGCAGAGGCTCCCACAGGAATGCAGTGGCCATACGCATGGCTTCCTTTTATATTTCACAGTGGTACTTGTTCTCTCTTAATTTTTAACTCCTTTTCCCAAATATTCCGCTTCTGTCAGGCACCCGAAGAGATCATTTCGATTCCACAACTTTTCATATTCCACTTTTAGTGACTCTTAATTATTTTTCCAACAAAGATATTTGTGTTCTAGTCATTACCTGTGACTAAATTGATTAATAAATATGATTGTAATGAGCAAATGGCCAGCAGAGACTTGCACAATGCTATTTGTGTTTAGGCCTCAGTCATGATGGGAGAGAATGTGAATGTTTTTGAAAGTTCAAATGAATTACAACAATGTCGTGAAATGTGTTGGTGCATTTTCTTACAAAGAAAAGAGTTGAGTTTTCATAAAGTCAAAAAAGAAAAGTTTAACCTGTGAAGTCTGAAACTGGGGTGCACATACAGAAAAGGTGCAAAAGTGTTTTATGAACATATTGAGTGAACCGTATGCAGTTGAGTCATCCAAACAATGAGTCAGAGTTCATTATTTTTTATATTGAAAAATGGAATTAAAAAAAAAATATTTTTCTATTTGATTATCCCCTCCTGAATACCCTTGTGAGAGATTTAGAATCCCACAGCCCCCTTACCTATATCAGCTTTCACAGCAGTGGGGGAAAAGTGAAAACTTCATTGCACTGTACTGCTTGCTCGCACAAATTTCTGCACATATTCATCAGTTATGAAAAATTGAAGTAAAACACTCACATGAATAATACTTGTGCAGAGTTTAGGAAAATGGTCTTGTTCATGGTTCCATGTCTTCATCTGCATAAAGTGGCACATCCAGCATGTAGTAACAAGGGAACAATTTCAGTTCTAATGTCGGTAGTGGACCCTCAACCAACTAAAACCAAATACCTGGTTGGTATCAACTAAGGTACAGAACAGTGTTGGAAGTTTGGGAGCCTTGGCCACAGGTCGCCTACGGGAAGACCCTGAAACTTTGCAACCATTCATTACCACCAGTTTTCATCTCATGGATACGCCGTCATTAATTTCTCTGTGATAAAGATAGATTACCAAAGATCAGCTGAGAAGATTTCATTGTCTACAAAGAAGTCCTCTGTACCTTTGATAGTCCTTCTGTTGACCACAGTTGGTTGAAGTTTGCCTTCAACCATTTTCTGCCTGTACTAACAAAAGCCATTTACAAGTTGAGATTCCTTGAAACTTAAAAGTATTGATTACTCCTATTCATATTTTAAAGTAATTTGTTATTGATAACTGTAGACCATTTTTATCTACTTTTATTGAGTAAGGTTCTGGAAAAGAGGACAGCAAATTAATTTGAACAATCATTTGGACCTCACCCTTTCTACACAGATTTCAGTAAATATAACACAAGAATCTTTATCAGCATAATGAAAAACCATCTCAAGGAAATAGATTTTGTTACATTTTAATCATGATTTATTTTGTGGTTGACATTTAGTAATGTGGTATTGAATTATCATAGTTACACTGACGGGATTCAGCTTTTCATTTTGTTTAACATATCTTGTCATTGTACTTTTGGTAAGCTGGAAGAATGTCTTGCATTTGTTCCCATGCAGAAGGATCCTGTGTTGTCCCCTGTATCCATCTCTACTTTTGGATGATCTGCCTCAAGGTGGATCCAAGCTGGCAAAAAAACTTGAGCTTCTGCAGCACTTGAGCTGTCCGCCTCCATTAATGCTTGGTGCTCAAACCACTCGTAAGATCTCAGTTGTCTCTCTAACTGCACAGACATGATTTTCCAGTGCTCCTGTTGAGCATAGATTTTGGTGATTATATTGGTGAGTTTTCTTCTGTCTTGATATAAAGTGATACCTTGTGGTTATAGGTTATTACTTTGTCTTTTATATCAGCCCCCCCCCCCCACCACCACAATATTCCGAGTGTTAACATCGAATCGAGACTGGTGGATTGTTTTGAAAAGTGGGTCTATGCTGTAGGGGCTCTCCCCTTTTGGGCACTGAATTATATTTTACTTTACTGGGTACCAGAAAGAACTAGCAAATGAGGTGCTAAATTCCCTCAGTGACTTCAAACTATTGGAGTCTCATCTGGCAACCATGATACATTGCAAATTTGAGCATGAGGCTGCTCTCTAATGCAGGTGATGGAGCATGTTGTGTAACGGGCACTGACATTACCATTTATTGCCATGTTTGGCTGTCCTTGTCCGACTTTATGGCTGACTTTAAAGCATCCTTAGATTTTCCCTTTTCAGGCCAAAATAATACGGTACATTATATGAGAGAGAACTATATGGCTTGTCTGCCGTATGAGTGAATTTCTTTAACTTGCAATGACCTTTTTCTAGGAATCAACAGAATGGGAAACTGCTGTAGTTTAGAAAAACCCAGCAGTTCATCTTCGACTCCTTTACAGACAGAGCCCCCCCCCCCAAGGTAGAGAGGGAAATTGTAATGGACACCTCCCCAGGAGCAGAGGATATCCGCAGAATCTGTGGTTCAAGAGGTCCTTTCTCTGACATGCACTTCCAGCATTCCTCAGATCTTGTCCACTGCTCCCTTCTGGATGCAGTTGGGGAACACTTACTCTTCACTGGAAAAATTGTATAGCCATCACACAAGACTTAAGGGTGGGGGTGTGGGGGTTATCACATCCAGGGATTATATCATTCCTTTCCTGTCCAATCCCAACTAGTGACACAGAACTCTTGCTGATGTTCCATCCCATCAAAGAAGATTGATTGCTTAAGAAATTGCCAAGCTATTGGAGGGCTTGCCCCCAACAGGTCCCACCAGACCACAGAGGAGCCAGGGTCTGCTCAATATTCTTTTTAGTTCCAAAGAAAGACCAGGACTTCAGGGACTAGTTTTGACCTTAGCAAATTGAACACATACATGAAAAAGACCAAATTCCAGATGATCGTGGTGCAGTCCACCCTCCTCCACCTCAGGGAAGGAGACTCGATGTGCCCAGTAGACCTTCAGAATGTCTAATGCCACACAGAAGTTGCAAGGCAGTCCAGAAGATACCTCCACTTCTTGTGGGAGCTAGTTACTTTCAGTTCTGAGCTTTATTCTTGGGGTCTCGCCACAGCAGATGGGTGTTCACCAAAAGCATGGCAGTTTGCCACTTATCTTTGATGACAGGTATTCTAGGTGTTTTTGCACCTTGACAACTGGCTTCTCATTGCAGATGCAAGAGAATCCGAATTCCATACAAGACATTATTTACTCCAGTTATATCAAAACCTGGGCATTACCATAAATTATGAAAAAGTCAAAATTTGACCCAGCTCAAAACCTGGGCTTCATAGGCTGCAGTCTAGACATAGTGTCCTAAATTGTAAAGTAACTTTAATCAATGCTGACTTCCCTTTGCATGTAGATTCAGGCTGTACTCAGTCTGCATATCCCCCAGCTTCTCGAATTCTTAATCTACTTCATAAGTACCTCAATAGCCCTAGTTCTGTATACAAGATTTTTCATGAGTGTTCGTCAGTAGATACTGGCAGTACAATGGTCACTCTACAGAGTCACTTAATTGCCCTTTCAAACTTTTCTTTGTGTTACCTTCACATCTCTGGGTAAATGAACTGCCCTCTGATAAGTCAGGGTCCATCCTCCTTGTATAGCCTTGGTAAACACAGATGCTTTCTTTTTGGGTTGTTGGAGCATCTCGAAGAGGTGATGGTCCAAGGGACTTGGAAATCTACAGAGGTCCTTCACATCAACGTACAGTAGATAAGGACAGTTCTCCTAGAGCTGCAGGCAGTTCAGCACTTATTTCCCCAGGGTAGGATCTGTATTGAGGCAGATAACACATCACTAGTCTAGTTCATCAAAAAACTGGGGAGTTTGCTGTTTCCCACTATGTCGAGTCTTTGAGGGTGTGCCAGTGGGCAGTGTCTTCACAACACCTTTTTTAGCAGCACACCTACTAGGATAGATCCAAGGTCTGCTTGAATGTAGACTGGGATGAATTTTGTTTTATGTGGATGGGAAGTCTTCCACAACTGTGGTATCCTACACCTGTCCTTCCAAACCATTCTGTTGATGATGCAGAAGACTTACAGATCCCTAGACCAAGTGTTTCTAATGCCATTTGATTAACCGAAGTGCAGTCAATTCATCAGTATTGGGCCATAGGATTTTTTGTATGCCAGACAGGGGTTATCTCTTAGACTGTAAGATATAGACTTCAGTGACTGAACTTTGAGTCGGTCCATGTAGGACATATTGTTGAGGCCATGTACCCTTTAAGTAAGTTGTTGCATGTGTCTGGACAGAAATGTGCCAAAGGGGGTATTATATTCAATGATTTGCCTAATTTTAGCCGAGTAAAGCAGAGGTAGTAACATCCCTAGATTTTTTCATAATCACTTCATTTGTAAGCTGTGCAGTATAGAAGGACTTCCTTAAAGCAATGGGCACACATTGGTCAAATGTTAGGTCACTGTCCACATAAGGTCCCGAATCACGAACAGCTAAATTATCTCTTAGGAGCATGTTGTCAATGTGGTAGTTTTCTGGAGTAGAGGATTTCACAAAGGATGCAGTAAAGTGTTTTTTGGCTTTTAGTTTCAATGCATAATTTTGGCACCAGCTATTTGTTTGAGACAAGTCTTCCTGCAGGATGGCTGTTATTTTGGGATTCAGTGATTGTTCCTAGCTTGTAGTCATCTGCAAACTTAGTCAGCCAGCGCCCTTTAGTGTTGTCTTTACTTAAGAAAGACACAGGGGGCTCCACTGGTCACTGATCACTTTGTGGATGTAACTTCCACTATTTTGATTTCCTGCTTCCTATTTATGAGCCAGTTGGCAATCCAGCAGGTGACACAGTGGGTTATTCCCAGTTTATTTACCTTCTCTGCTATGCCTGAGTAAATAATTGTTAAGCTTTGGCCAGGTTAAGGTATGTGGTCTGTACAGTTTTGCCTTCATCCATTGCTTTGGTGACCTTTACAAAAACAAAAAGTCCAGGTTGAGTAAGCATGGCCTGTCTTTGACTAATCCAAACTGAGACTGGTCCAGTGTTTGGAGGTTTCCTATGTTCTGACTGATTAGTTCCACAATAAGTCTTTCCATTGTGAGAATAGTCAGACTTGAGGGTCTGTAATTGCCTAGATCTGTGCCGAGAATGACTGTAGCTGTTCTCTATTCGCTTGGTACAAAACTTGTATGAAGGCTGAGATTGAACAATGTTGCTAGGGTTGCAGATAAAATATGCTTAGTGCTATTTAAGATGTATCCTTGGATATTGTCAGGACCGATCAATGCAGTATTTTAGCTTTTGGTAGCAGTTTTAAGATGGTGTTGTGTGATAGCTGAAAGTGAGCCAGTTTCAGGTATTTCTTGAGGGACATGAAGGTTGTTGAGCTTGGGTGCTAAAGTGTGTTCAATAAATACTCGAGTCAGTAGCCTGTTGTATTTTATTTTTTATTTCTTCTTGCGTGGTTAGTGTAATTTCTTGAGGGATAGACTGAGGTAAGAGAGAGGGTAAAGTTAAAGCTAAATTTATTGACCAGTAGGTTCACTATGTCTTCAGCATCAGTGTAGGTAACATCGTTCACAATCAGAACAGTACATTGCTGCATTCTAAATTTGAGATTACTAATGTAACTAAAAATGCCTTGTGATTGTTTTTGCCTTGGGTAGCTATTTTAGACTCAGACTTGGCTTTTAGTGGCTTTGATTTTTTTTTTGCAGTTAATGTGAGATTTTATCTGCTTCACAGAATGCTTTTACATTAAGGACAAGCAATTGTTGGTATCCTTTTCCAAATTCAAATTGGACTCAACAATTTCTAGTCACTTTATCCAGATAACTGTTGATTGCATGTTCCTTTTTTTTTTTTTTTTTTTACACTTCAGTGGATTGTCACTTCTAGTAAATCCAAAAGTGCATTCCACTGGAGGTGTATCTACTACTGCTCCCCCTTTCAAAAACTCATCAGTGCTCTATATTGGTGTAGCAGCTACATGGTCTGCAATGCACACCTTTGTCAAACATTGGAAGCTAGATCTTAAGATCCAGTGCATTTATTATTTCCACCATTCTCAAGGGAATTCTGGCATTAAGCAGCCCTGGATTTGTGGTAGCTGTGGACTTTCCCATAATTCAGGATGCGTGGGACAACAAAGGGGTATGAAAAGTATGTACTTACCGTAACGTTAGATCATAGTTGTCCTTCTCCACAGCCCTCCTTCCATCTTTGAAACTGTCACATGCCATATTCTTTTCTACAGTATTATAATTGACCTAACCTGAAACTTTTCCAGTTCCTTATTACCTGACAGGCCTTTCTTTTGAAGTAGGCTTTCATCTGTTGGTGGAGGCAAAGTTGATCTGTGGAGTAGCCTGATTACTAACCATAATGGGAGAGCTTGAGCACTGGAGAAGGTCTGAATGTTATTTGCTGGCTCTGATCTGTCTCGTGTACAACCCATCTGTCAGTACAGACAGAAAGGGACAGTTGTCTATCGATGTCCTTCATGGATGCATCTGCAGTCATAACAAATGGGTTGTCCTGTCGTCAGGCAGCCCTTCGGTCGGCCGGATTCCAAAGTCTGGGTCCGGCTTCGGCTGATGTCGCGCCTCACCCGACATCATCTCTGCTGGTCTTCGGGTATAAAGGCATCAGCCGACGCCATTTTCTTCAGTCTTTCTTGCCGCATGGCGCCCGAAGCAGAAGCTGTTCGCAAGTGCCGGTCGGTCAGATCCAGAGATTCCTACTGCCGAATACTACTTCGAAGACTTCTAAAAAGCTAAGTACCCCGTTGGGGACTCTTTCTTGCCTCAGCCGATGTCAGAAAAAGTAAATAATTGTTTAACTTGTGGGAAACAAATACCTCATAAAGATTTCCACTCTTACTGCCTACCTTGTTTAGGCCCAGACCACGACGTAGCTGCCTGTTTAGCCTGTGCTTTCTTCAACCGACGAACGCTTAGGCGTCGGTCGGAGTTTGCTGAACAGTTTTTCGGCTCAGATTTTGCGTACATTATGCCGTCGGATCATCCGACTACCCAAATAGTTAAAAAACGCAAAGAAAAAGACCGACACTCGCGGTCCGCGGTTTCGGCCGAAACCACAGATAAGCAAGCCGCGAGTGTCTCTGTTTCGGCTGAAACCGAGAAAACCGGTCAATCCTCAGCCGAATCCATGACTACTACCGAGGCTCCTGCTACATTAGTTGAATCGGCCTCTGAAATTTTGCCTACTACTGTGGTTTCCAGTGACTTACCTGACACCATCCCTTTGGATGTCTCTACCCCAGCACGTGGTGCTGCTAGGCCTCCTGCAGCCATGTCTATAAAGGCCTTTGCCAGGGCCAAAGCAGCCAAAACTGTTAAAACAGTGCCTGTTAAGGCCCCCTCACACAAACACACTTCTAGCTCTCAAATGCTTACTCTGGCAGAGGATTTAATCTCCTTAATTAGGGGATCCCAATCTCACCCAGACAGGGCGTCTCAGCCCCCAGAAAAGAGACCTAGGGCAGAGCCACCCCAGCCAGAGTGCTCTGATGATTCTACGGATGACTCAGACACTACTGACCAGCCAGAGGCTCCTTTTTCCACTTATGAAGACTCCGATGCTGATGAATCCATTCCATCTGCCTCTCCACCAGAGGAATTTTCCTTTGGGGAAACCTTACATGCCATTAGAGAACAATTCCAATGGCAGGGACAAGATTTCTCAGATTCAAGAAAAAGGCTTAGGACCTTTCTGCACTTACCACAACATAGGCCCTTAGCTATACCTCCAGTTTTGCCTGTTGTGGATGATGCATTTAATGATGTTTGCACTGCACCTGATTCTTTACCCCCAGCCCCTGCCAAACCAGACAGATTTTACAGGGTGCCACAAACTCATCACCACCTTTTCAAGGCCCCACTTGCAGATCCTGAAATCCTGAAACTATATCCCAGGGGCCTAAGGCAGTAGCTTCTACCTCAACAAAAAACCCTCTACCTTCTGAAAGGGAATCCAGGTCATTAGAGAGATGGGGCAAAAAAGTTTACACCTCTGCTACTCTCTCAGCTAGAGCTTTAAACTGTCAGTTTCACATGATCCAATGCCAAGAGTTTATGCTTGATCAGTTAACTAAGAAACTTTCCTCTGAAGAATCCTTAGATAAGAAATATGTTTTAGAAATGGTGAATAACATACAGCAGGTTAGTAACCATTCTTTAAAATGTGGCTATGATGCACTGGAGGCTTCATTTAGATCAGCCATGACTGGCACAGTGATAAGAAGCCATGCATGGTTGAAAGAACAGGTCCTGCCGGATCATGTAAAAGCAAAGTTGTTAGATGCTCCTATGGATAAGGATAGTCTATTTGGTACCTCTGCTCAGCAAGTAATGAAAAAAATGGAAGAGAAGGCAAAATCTGTACAAACAGTTAAGGATTTCTTACAGGTTCAGCCCCCACGGTTTAGCAGAAACTGGCCTGCCAAAAATTGGTCCTTTCCAGACTCCTCAAAGACTCAGAGGCAGGAATAGACGCTCTAGAGGCAGAAACCAACCCAGAGGAGGTGCCTACAGAGGACGCCAGTGGCAAGGCAATAACCAGCGAGGCACAGACACAACCACTGCCACTGCAACAGGACAATCACAGTGACTTGACTCTGACACCGCCTACCAGGGAGCAAATAGCAGCACCTTTAGGCGGAAAGTTAGCCTTATTCTCAGAAAATTGGCACTGTATCACAAAAGACAAGTGGATTTTAAAAACCATAGACCAAGGCTACAGGTTCCACTTCCACACCTTACCAGTAAAAAGAGGAATGCCAAACCTACCTCCAACTCAAAAAACAGAAGCTCTAAAACAGGTAGCTCAACTAACCAAGATGAGAGCTGTAGAAAGAGTACCAATAAAACAACAGGGCAAAGGATTTTACTCCAGACTCTTTCTAGTTCCAAGAAAAGAGAAAACTTGGAGACCCATTCTCGATCTGTCCGTCTTAAACACATACATCATCGTCCCAAAATTCAAAATGCTGACCTTACAGCAACTTCTTCCCATGCTGGGCAAGGAGTGTTGGCTGGTAACTCTAGATCTCAAGGAGGCATACCTGCACGTCCCCATACGACCAAATTGCAGAAGATACCTCAGATTTCTTGCAGGATCAGAGCATTATCAATTCTCAGCATTGCCCTTTAGCTTATCTACTGTGCCCAGAGTATTCACAAAATGCCTGGCATCAGTAATCGCTCATTGCAGGCTACAGGGAATCCAAATTTATCCATACCTGGACGACTGCCTGCTACAAGCGGACAACAAAGACAAGCTGACAACAGATTTACAAAGGGTCATTTGCTTACTACAAGCCCTGGGATACACAGTAAATTTAAAAAAGTCAAGACTGATCCCATCCCAGACAAGAACATTCTTGGGTGCAGAATTGGACACAGTAAAACAAATGGCATTCCTGACTGCAGAAAAACAAGAACAACTTCCTCTTTACTTCTTGGCATTAACAAAGCAGAACAAACTAACAGCAAGAAAAATACCGCAGGCCTTGGGCTTCATGGCATCATGCATAATCCTGATTCCCCATGCCAGACTGCATATGAGAAAGCTACAGTGGTACCTAAAGAATTTATGGTCTCAACACAGGCACAGCTTAGAAACCGAAATTCCACTAATCCCATGCCTGAAACAAGAGTTCCTATGGTGGGCCCAAGCATGCCAGTCAAACCTAGGCTTGCCCTTCCACAACTGTCAAGCAAACCAAACCATCACAACGGACGCCTCAGACCTAGGCTGGGGGGCACACATGTTGGACAAGTGCATACAAGGATTGTGGACTCCAGACCAGCTGCACCTGCACATAAACCAAAAAGAAATGCTGGCAGTAAAACTAGCAATCCAGAAATTCAGGCCATTCCTCAAAGAAGGCCATTTAATGATGACAGACAACACCACAGTCATGTGGTACATCAACAAGCAAGGAGGCACTCATTCATACCCCCTATGCAGAATGACTCTGGACCTTTGGAACATGGCTCTGAGCTACAACATCCAGTTACAGGCAATATTTGTGCCAGGGAAAGAAAACACCCTAGCAGACATGTTAAGCAGAACCACCACGGATGCTCACGAATGGATGCTGCACCCGGACATCTTCAAGACCATCACAAAGAAATGGGGAATGCCACAAATAGACCTATTCGCATCCCCACTCAACCACCAGCTCAGGAAATTCTGCACAAGGACGTACCACCCACGGGCATGGAGGGTGGACTCTCTATCCTTCAGTTGGAAAGACCTGATAGCATATGCATTCCCACCTCTTCCTTTGATGCACAAGGTACTACTGAAAATCAAAGAGGAACGCCCAAGGATAATCCTGATAGCTCCGAATTGGCCAAGACAACACTGGTATCCTTTGCTGAGGAACATGTCACAGGGGATAATGTGGACAATACCCTTGATACCTTTGATGTTAACTCAGAACAACTACAACATCATGCACCCAAACCTAAAAACCTTACAACTGACTGCCTGGGACATTACTTAACAACAACTAACCCAGACTTATCACAAAGGGTTAAAGACATTATCCTTGAAGCCCGAAGACCTTCAACAAGAAGGAACTATGCAGGAAAATGGAAAAGGTTTGTCACTTGGAGTGCTGAAAGAGGAAAAGATGTGTCAAACATAGACATTGCTAACATCCTGGAATACTTGGCAGAGCTCCTACATACAGGCCTGTCCTATTCCTCCATCAAGATACATGCATCAGCTATTTCTGCAGAATACAGCTTCGATCCACCTGTCTTCTCACATCCTCTACTCAGGCAATTCCTCAGAGGGATAAAGAATGTAAAACCTCCTAGGAAACCTCCATTACCAGCATGGGACTTGAACTTTGTGCTAGAAAAGTTGACACTCCTGCCTTTTGAACCAGCAGCAACAGCAGACCTGCAACACCTGTCATGGAAAACTGCTTTCCTACTGGCAATTACCTCAGCAAGGAGGGTTTCTGAACTACAGGCCTTAATGGCAGTGCAACCCTTCCTAATCTTCCATCAAGACAGGGTGTCCATGAGAACTAATCCTACATTTATGCCTAGGGTGGTATCCAGAGTATCTTTAAACCAGGCAATCCACCTACCTACCTTCTTTCCCAACCCACAGAACAGGGGGGGGAAGACTGCTACATACCTTGGATGTGCATAGGCAGTTACGCTACTACCTGGACAGAACAAAAAGTAACAGAAAAACTGACCAGCTCTTGGTAGCCTATGCAACAGGAAGGGAAGGAAAAGCAATTTCC
The DNA here is from genome assembly GCF_019279795.1 of Protopterus annectens. Lineage (NCBI taxonomy): Eukaryota > Metazoa > Chordata > Ceratodontiformes > Protopteridae > Protopterus > Protopterus annectens. The sequence continues at coordinate 740,502,626 of NC_056734.1, read as the reverse complement.
AAACAGACAATCTCCAAATGGATAGGAAATTGCATAAGATTCTGTTACTCCTACCATGGAAAACCAATTCCACAGAACATAAGACCTCATTCAACAAGAGCTACAGCCACTACCACAGCTTTCTTACGAGGAGTGGCAACCAAGGACATTATTGAGGCGGCTACTTTGACCTCCGTGCATACATTTGCCAAGCATTATAATTTACCACTATACTCTAGATCCCGAGCAGGGTTTGCCACTGCTGTACTGCAAGGGATCCTAACTACACCATAATTTTTCTACCTCCACCCCTAGTTTGGCTATGGTATTCTACCCATTTGTTATGACTGCAGATGCATCCATGAAGGACATAGTGCAGTTTTGTACCTACCATAAATGTAGATGTCCGAACTGGATAGCATCTGCAGTCAGGATTACCCACCCTCCTTCCCCTCTGTGGTACTCCTAGGGTATTTACCCTCCCAATAGCTAGCTGGGGGGGGAGTCTCTTATGGTGTATTTGTTTGTATATATGTACATACATGCTTATTTTTTGTATTTGCCTTCTACCTTGTCTGCATACATTGGCATTTATCCAAAATTTAGCCTTCCAAGAGGGCAACTGGCATCTGGGGCAAGAAACACTGAAGAAAATGGCGTCGGCTAATGCCTTTATACCCGAAGACCAGCAGAGATGACGTCGGGTGAGGCGCGACATCAGCCGAAGCCGGACCCAGACTTTGGAATCCGGCCGACCGAAGGGCTGCCTGACGACAGGACAACCCATTTGTTATGACTGCAGATGCTATCCAGTTCGGACATCTACATTTATGGTAGGTACAAAACTGTACTTTATGGAAAGTACATAACTTTGTCTGATGTTGCCTTCATTTGTTCTTCATTCTATGGGTTTCGAATCCAAGCATCGGATCCGACTCTGTCGCATACCAAAACTGTAGGCTCCAGCACCTGAGCTCATCCCCTACTCATGATACTCCTCTACTCCCAATCCCTCAGATCTCTTTTGCTGCACTTCACTAAGCATCGGGTTCTTGCACTCTGAACTCCTCAGATTTATTTGATCACTGAGTAGGAATTTAATATCTTAGCTTAAAGTTTTAGTTTGCCTTCCCTGTCTCTTCTTTTTCTGCCTTATAACAGTTTCTAAGAGAGGTTTTTTTGTCTTTCTTTCCTTCCCTTCCTTACCAAAAAAAAGTGTCTTGTTCTGTAGAACTTTAAATTTAATCTTAACTCTCGAATTCTAGCTACTTTTATCTTGGTGTGTGTATGTGTGTCTGTGTGCGCGCGTGCGTGTGTTCTGCTGTGCTCACTGTTTCTGTCTTGTCAGCATGGCAAAGGGTTCAAGAAGTGCAGCACTTGTGGCAAAAAAATCCCACTTTTGTATGCACACTCAGAATGTGTGGGTTGTCTTGGGGTGGCTCACCTAGATTCTGCTTGCTTTTGTCTGTGCCGGCTTTAATCAGCAGGCTATAATCAGTCAGTGCAACAAGCTGATTTTGAAAGTACTCCTCCCTAGTTCTTCCTCAGCCACCACATCCACTTCAGGGATTCAAACCCCCACTAAAAAACATAGTGGAAGAGAACCCCCAAGTATATCCTGTCTTTCGTGAGAACCTCCTACCAAAGTATCCAGATCCTCTGCGTCAACCACTTCAGCTCCTATTATCATTCAGGCCTCCCCTCCATGATGAAGCCGAAGGTTCTCCAGGAAGTGGTGACAACCAGACCCAAGTCCCCTCTCCTGCATCATCCCAGGCCTGTGTTGGTAGCTTCTTCCGTTAGGCCCTCCTTAAGCCTTTCTGAAGCAGAGGTGGACAGCATGATGGCCAAATTTTTCAAGGCACAAATTCGGCTGGGGGTGTTGCCTGATGTTCATCGTGTTACCCTGCTGCAGTCATCACACTTGGGTTATCCTGACGTCAGGCGGTCCCGTAGTCGGCCTGAGTTCCAAAGTCTTGGTTCAGCGTCTGTTGCTGTCGCTTCTTCCCTGACGTCAGTGCGCCAGGGGTATAGAAGAGGCATCCGACGCCATTTTCTTCAGTCTTTCTTGCCGCGCGGTGCCCAAAGCAGAAGCAGTTCGCAAGTGCCGGTCGGCTGACACCTGAGATTTTCAAATCGAATTTCAGTCTGAAGTCTTCAATAAAGCTAAGTACCCCATTGGGGAACCTTTTCTTGCCTCAGTCCGATGTCAGAAAAAGTTAACAATTGCATTTCTTGTGGGAAGCAAATACCTCATAAGGACTTCCATTCTTATTGTATTCCTTGCCTAGGCCCAGACCACGACGTCACAGGTTGTCTGTTTTGTGCTAGGTTTAATAAATGAACTATCAAACGCCGTTTTGACTTAGCATGACATTACTTTGGTAGGGAATTTAATTATATCATGCCGTTGGAGCAGCCAACGTCTGGCATGCATAAAAAATGCAAGGATAAGGACAGGCAGCCTAGGAACAAGCCAGACTCCGAGGCCTCAGCTGGGCCTGTCGCCGGTTTTCCGGTTTTCAATGAGGCGCCTACGCAGCCCCTGACGACCACAGAATTGGAACCCCCAGACAGCTGCGGATTCTCAAGTGGAGTGCACTAGGCCGACGCAGCCATCTTCATTAGGCCCTTCCGACACCGGAGCAGGAGACCACCCCGGTGCAGTGGAAACACCTTCGGTTGCAGAAGGTGTCTTCAGACCGACTACACTCACCATAAAGTCTTATGCTAAGCTTAAAACTCCATTAAAGCCAAAAAAGACTGTGCATCAGTCTACAGTTCAAGGCCCCATGCCTAAGAAACAGATGCTTAAGATGGCTGAAGATTTGATTACCCTAATCAGGGCTTCCCATCCCCCTCCAGATAAAAGACCAAGACAAGAGGAGGATTATGCTTCCTCTGACCAGGTTTCAATTTCCTCAGATTCTTCTGAGGAACAGGATTGCACTTTTTCCCCTTATGAAGACTCTGATGCTGAAGACTCCATCCCCTCAGCATCTCCCCCTGAAGACTACTCCTTTGGGGGAAACTTTACATACCATGAGGGAACATTTCCACTAGGAAGGCCGGGACTACTCTGATTCTATGAAAAGGCTCCAAGAGTTCCTTTTACTTCCCCAGCACAGACCACTTGCTATCCCTCCAGTTTTAGATATTGTGGATGATGTTTACTTGGAGTCTAGTCTAAATCCAGGCTCTCTACCTCCTGCTCCAGCTAAACCAGACAGATACTACAGAGTACCTGGCTCACACAAATTCCTTTATAAAAGCCCTGTGACTGACCCAGAAACCATTTCCCAGGGTCCCAAGGGGGCTAAAGCTTCTATGGCTAAAAATCCTGTGCCCTCAGAAATGGATTCCAGAGCCCTAGATAGATGGGGAAAGAAAATGTACACCTCGGCAACTCTGGCTATGAGAGCATTAAATTGTTAGTTTCACATGTTGAAATATCAGCAATTCCTAATGTCTCAATTAAAACAAAAAATGAGCTCACATAAAGAACAGTCTGATTTCAAGAAAATGCAGGATGTGTTGCATGCAACTGAACAGGTGGGCAAACATATTTTACAATGTGGATTTGATTCATTGGAAGCTTCCTATAGAGCAGCTGTTACTGGGTCTGTCATACGTAGACATGCTTGGTTAAAAGAACAAACTCTGCCTGATCATGTTAAAGCAAAATTATTGGATGCACCTTTTTACAGCAGGATGTATTTGGTGTCAAAGCAGAAGAGGTCTTAAAGAAACTGGAGGATAAGGCAAAGTCTATGCAGACGGTCAAGGATTTCTTACAGGTACAACCCCATCGTTTCAGCAGAAATTGGCCAACAAAAAACTGGTCCTTTCCAGCTTCTGACAGATCGCAGTGGGGCAAATACAGACACCCAAGGGGCAGAGGTCAGTCACAAGGCCCTTACAAACCTCGAGAATGGGGTACTGCTACCCAGAAAGGAGGGAGAAGACAGGCCCCAAGTTAGCAGAAGACAAACACAATGACTCAGTCCTCAAACTACCAAGCAAATCTCTCCTGGCAGCTCCCTTGGGAGGAAAATTAGCATTTTTTGCAGACAACTGGCACATCATCACAAAAGACAAATGGGTCCTAAACATTGTCTCACAAGGCTACAGATTCCACTTTCATACCTTGCCAAGGAAGAAAGGAATGCCAAACCTGCCACCAAATCAATGGGCAGAGGCACAAAAACAAATTACAGCTCTCATGGACATGAGCCGTTCAAGAGGTACCTACATAGGAGCAAGGACAAGGATTTTACTCAAGACTCTTTCTAGTCCCAAGAAAAGACAAAGCATGAAGACCCATTCTGGATCTTTCAATTCTGAACACCTATCTGCAAGTACCAAAATTCAAGATGCTAACACTACAGCAGCTTCTTCCCATGCTGGGCAAGAATGCTTGGCTAGTAAGGGACCTCAAGGAGGCATACCTGCATGTCCCTATCAGACAAAATTGCAGAAGATACCTCCGCTTCATTACAGGTTCAACACACTAACAATTCTCTGCACTGCCCTTTGGCTTTTCTACTGCGCCCAGGGTCTTCACAAAATGCCTGGCACCAGTAATTGCTTACTGCAGACAGAGGAATTCAAATATACCCATACCTGGACGACTGCCTTATTCAAGCAGAAAGCAAGGACATTCTTTAAAGCATCTGGCATTTGTCAAACACCTAAGTTGCCTAGGGTACACAGTAAACAAAAAGAAATCAAAACTAGTGCCCTCACAAAACATAATATTCCTGGGTGCCAGCTTGACTACAACGGCCCAGATGGCTTATCTCACGCCAGACAAGCAACAGCAGCTGACTCAATATTTCAAAATAATGGCAACAAAGACCCAACTCCCTGCAAGAAAAATTCTGCAGGCCTTGGGATTCATGGCATCTTGCATACAACTAATACCATTTGCAAAACTGCATATGAGGAAATTACAATGGTACCTGAAAAGCGTATGGACTCAGCACAGCCACAGCTTGAAAACGATGATACCACTCATTCACTGCCTTCAACAGGAGTTTCTATGGTGGGCACAGGTATGTCACCTCAACAAAGGTCAGCCTTTCACCTTACCCACAGTCAGGCAAACTAGGACAACAGATGCATTGGACTATGCCTGGGGAGCACACATGGCAGGATAGTGCAATCAGGGCAAGATCACTACAGATCAAAGGCATCTGCATATCAATCAAAAAGAAATGCTAGCAGTACAGAATGCCCTAACAGCTTCCAAGGACCTCTTACACCCAGGACAACTTAATAATAGACGGACAATACCACAGTAATGTGGTACATAAGCAAGGGGGGCACACATTCCTACTCTCTATGCAGGCAAGCAATGACCTTGTGGAACACAGCACTGTCTTACCAGGTTGAATTACAAGCACAATTCCTGCCAGGAAAGAAACACTTTGGCAGACAACCTAAGCAGAAACATCATGGATCCACACGAGTGGAAACTACATCCACAAGTATTTGCAATGATAGCTCAAAAATGGGGATGCCCACACATAGATCTGTTTGCCAGCCCCAAAACTGCCAACTTCAAATATTTTGCACAAGGACATTCCATCCAAAAGCTTGGAAAGTGGACGCCCTCTCATTCAGTTGGAAAACATTAACAGTGTATGCCTTTCCTCCACTGCCTCTTCTAGCAAAGGTACTGCTGAAAGTCAGATTAGAGAGGCCACAAATGATACTCATTGCACCAGACTGGCCACGCCAGCATTGGTATCCAATTCTAAGGAACATGGCCCACGGCCCACCATGGATTTTACCACAAATTCCTCACCTGCTCACCCAGCAAGACAATCTGATTCTACACAGCCAGCTCAAGACTTTAAACCTGGCTGCATGGCAAATTACCTAAACAACCAGCCAACTCCTCTATCCAAAGCTGTTATGGATGTCATTCTGGAGGCCAGGAGGCCCAGCACCAGAAAAACCTATTCAGACAAATGGAAAAGATTTTGCACCTGGAACCAGGCTAAAGGCCAAAATCCCCTTGATCCAAACATTCCTCAGATTCTACAATATTTAACTGAGATGTTGCACAAAGGACTTTCCTTTTCATTTGTTAAGATCCACGCCTCAGCAATTTCAGCTGATTTAAAATTTATTTCATGGAAAACTGCCCTGCCTACTAGCAATAACCTCAGCTAGAAGAGTCTCACAGCTACAAGCAGTAATGGCAGTGGAGCCTTTCCTCATTTTTCATCAAGACAGAGTCTCCCTACGAACTAACCCTACCTTTATGCCAAAGGTGGTATCCAGTGTGGCCCTAAACCAAACCATTCATTTGCCCACCTTTTTCCCAAATCCCCAGAACAAAGGAGAAAGACTCCTGCACTCTTTGGACATTCACAGACAATTACGTTACTACTTGGATAAAACTAAGGCTTTCAGAAAATCTGACCAGCTCTTTGTAGCCTATGCTGCAGGATCACAAGGAAAAGCTATCTCAAAACAGACCATTTCTAAATGGATAGGACATTGCATTTGTTTCTGCTACACCGCATCATGGGAAACAGGTACCTGCTAACATTAGGTCCCACTCCACCAGGGCTACAGCTGCATTAGCAGCTTTTCTCAGGGGAGTGCCAGCCAAGGATATTCTGGAAGCTGCAACTTGGAGTTCAGTGCACACCTTCACCAACTACTATCACTTACCCCTTTATTCTAAGACTAGAGCTGGTTTTGCCGCTGCTGTTTTGCAGGGCCTACTAGCTTCTTCTAATCCTGTTTATCTCCACCACCCATCCTTAGCTTTTGGATTCAACCCAAGTGTGATGACTGCAGCAGGGTAACACGATGAACATAGTACAGTTTTGTACCTACCGTGAATGTAGATGTTCGAGTGTTCACCCTGCTGCAGTCCAGGTTACCCTCCCTCCATCCCCTCTGAACTAGCTGAACTTGTCTATGCCGCTCTATCCTATACAACCTCTGTGGTGTATTTGCTTGTGCCTTAAGGTATTGTTTTATTTTTATATAGCTGTATATATATATATTGCCTACCTGTTGAGGGCACCTGACATCTGGGGCAAGAAAAACTGAAGAAAATGTCATCTGATGCCTCTTATACCCCTGGCGCACTGACATCAGGGAAGAAGCGACAGCAACAGACGCCGGACCAAGACTCTGGAACTCAGGCCGACTGCGGGACCGCCAGACGTCAGGATAACCCAAGTGTGATGACTGCAGCAGGTTGAACACGCTAACATCTACATTTATGGTAGGTACAAAACTGTACTTTCCATCACCTCCTGGATCCGTGAGAAATATTCCTACCTTCACCCCTATCTCTCCTTCTCCGATGAGTCCCGGGATTTTGGAGTTATCGGGTCTGAGCCTTCCTAGACCTCAAGGTGTCTGAGCCGACGGGTGCAGTTACCTCGACTCAGTCTGCCTGACTTTCCCACCTCCGTTCTTGAAGGCGTAGCGTCGGCAATGGTTCTTAGGGGTTGACGTTGGCTGTGAAAATTAGAGCTGTCTCTTCCTCTCAGGGCTTTGTCATTTGACAGCTCTGTTCCAACTCCTTATTTTGTTCTGGGGGTGGTTGGGATTCATGGAGCTTCTCAGTCGACGGCGGTGCCTATGATTTTGCAATCTCTGCGTTCAAGGTGGTGGAGAGGCTTCTCTCTGCACCCAGAAGAGCCTCAACTCTGTCTGCTTCAGACCCTGGCCCTCCTCCAGCAGCTTTTGTGCCAGAGACATCCTAATGAAAAGGACCTCCAGTCTATTTCCCATTTGGACCCCTCTGAATCTTCCGATACCTCCCAAGGAGCACCCCACCGAGGATGTCCCTCAGAAGCACCAGTGCAAGAGGAGACATTTGGATTCCCCTTTTTGAATTCCTCAAAGAGGATGCCAATCTCAAAGGGGAAGGGTCCCCCAGGTCCAGCACCTGAGGAGGTCTCCTTTGGAGACATCATGGAAATGCTTCGCCAGAAGGGTAGCTGGTCCTCCAAAATCCTTAACCCAGAGGAATCTGCATTTCTGGAAGCCTTTTCGGGCAGGCCCTTCTACTTCTTGGGTGTGTCCCCCCCCCCCCCCACGGACCCCCCCCTTATTGACCTTGTGTCGAGCAGGGGCTGGAGGGAACTGGACACAGTGGAACCAATTTCCAAGTGACCCGATAAGATTCTTAGTGCCCCTTCTGACTGCCCACATTGAACTAAGGAATTTCCCATCGATGCCATGGTGGTCATAGCTGCCACCAAAAAGGAGATGGTTCAGCATAGCTCCAATGTCCATCCCCCTAACAGGGAGTCTGACATTGGACAGGTTCGGAAAGTGGGTTTACACTTCAGCAATCTTCGTATTGCGAGTGCTGAACTACGTGGCACACATAACCAGGCTACAGATGGACTTAGTTTAAGGAGCTCTCTAGTTTTGTCCCAGGGTCCATGTCTACCAAGGAACACAAGACCTGTTCCTCAAGAATGATCACCCTCTAGTCTATTTCTAACATGTCCATGAGGTTGATCCCTCATGCTGCAGAGGGTGCCTCACTGGTGGCCACATCAGGCATAGTCACCAAATGCCACACCTTGATGCGGCTGTGATTTTTCGGAACCCTATAAGGTGTCCATCAACGCTTCCTTCGATGGATCGATACTTTTCAGTCCAACAGAGACACTCTCCCAAAGTGAAAAGGATGGAAAGACCTGGTCTGCCATCGGGATATGCTTCTGTACCCCGCAACAGACCTTTTCCAGGAGCCAGCGTGGTGGTGTAAGAAATTATGGCTGTTCGTGTTTCACTGTTGCAGTCATTACACTTGGGTTATCCTACTGGCAGGCTACCCGCAGTCGGCCTGAATTCCAAAGTCCTGGTCCAGCGTCGGTTGCTGTCGCCTCTTCCCTGATGTCAGTGCGCCAGGGGTATATAAGATGCAACCAACGCCATTTTCTTCAGTCTTTCTTGCCGCGCGGTGCCCGAAGCAAAAGCAGTTCGCAAGTGCTGGTTGGCCGACTCCTGAGATTTTCGAAATTGAATTTCAGAACCGAAGTCTTCAATAAAGCTAAGTACCTCGTTGTGGAAACTTTTTCTTGCTCCAGACCGATGTCAGTAAAAGTTAATTGTATTTTTTATGGGAAGCAAATACCTCATAAGGATTTTCACTCTTACTGTATTCCTTGCCTAGGCCCTGACCACGACGTTGCTAGTTGCCAGTTTTGTGCTAGATTCAACCAATGCACTATTAAGCGTTAGTTTGATTTTCTTTACATTACTTTGGCCGAAGGTTTAACTACATAATGCCGTCGGAACAACCGACGACTGGAATCCATAAAAAACATAAAGACAAAGAAAAGGACAGGCTTCCGAGGTCCAAAACCGACTAAGCCTCTTCTAGGCCAGTCGCCGGCTCGCTGGTTCTCAGTGAGGTGATTTCGCAGCCCCTGACACCTGCTACCTCAGAGCCACAGGCCGCCTCCGACTCCCATGTTGGAGACAACTAGGTCTCTGGAAAATCAAGGTAATGGGCCTACGGAAACTATTCCCTCAGATGGGTCCGGAGCCACTGAGCAGGCATCTGCTTCTGAGGGTGTTTTCAGACCTGCACAGCTTACTATCAAGTCTACTTCAGCAGCCAAGGCAAAGTCTAAAACACCATTAAAGACAAAGAAACAAGTACAGCATTCTCCTGGACAGTCATCCATGCCAAAGAAACAGATGCTTAAAATGGCCGAGGACCTAATTACTTTGATCAGGGGTTACCAGCCCCTCCTAATAAAAGGCCAAGGCAAGACACTGACTATGACTCACTGACCAGGTTTCTATTTCCTCTGATTCCTCTTCGGAACAGGGATATTCTCTTCCTCCCTGTGAGGACACTGATGCTAAAGAATCTATCCCTTCAGCCTCTCCTCAAAAGGATTACTCTTTTGGGGAATCCCTGCACACTGTGAGGGAGCATTTTCATTGGGAGAGCCAGGATTATTCATAATCCAAGAAAAGGCTCAGAGACTTTCTTTTACTGCCTCAGCACAGGCCCCTTGCTATCCCACCTGTACTAAATATTGATGTGTTTTCTAAATCCAGTTTGTCTCCTGATTCTTTACCCCCTGCACCAGTCAAGCCAGATAGGTACTACAGGGTCCCAGACCCTCATAAATTTCTTTATAAAAACCCTGCTGCTGACCCAGAAACAATTTCTCAGGGTCCCAAGGGGGTCAAGGCTTCCACTGCAAGAAACCCTTTTACCTCTGATAGGGATCCTAGAGCACTGGATAGATGGGGGGAAAACGTCACACTTCTGCCACTTTAGCTGTAAGGGCTTTAAACTACCAGTTTCACATGCTTAAATATCAACAATGCCTAATGTCTTTACTAAAACAGAAAATGCTTACAAGCTCAGAATGTCCTGACAATAAGGAAATGCAGGATTTATTGCATGCAGCTGAACAAGTGGGAAAGCATACTCTGCAATGTGGTTTTGATTCATTAGAAGCTTCTTGCAGAGCCGCTGTTACAGGCTCTGTCATTCGAAGGTATGCTTGGTTAAAAGAACAAAGTTTACCAGATCATGTTAAAGCAAAATTATTGGATGCTCCATTACAGCATGATACTTTGTTTGGTGTTAAGGCAGAAGAGGTGTTAAAAAAAAATGAGGATAAAGCTAAATCAATGCAGACAGTAAAGGATTTCTTACAGGTTCAGCCACCTCGATTTAGCAGGAACTGGCCTTCTAAAAATTGGTCCTTTCCAGTGTGTGGCCACAAAGAGGAAGATACAGACGCCCGAGAGGCAGATCTCAGCACCAAGGCTCATTACAGACCTAAACAATGCGGTGCTTCAGCCCCCAAAGGCAGAGAAGACAAATCACAACCTTATAGGAAACTGTTTCAATGACTTTCCTCTACAAAAGCCAAGCACTTAACTTTTGATAGCACCCTTAGGGGGAAAACTAGCACATGATCATCCAGGACAAATGGGTACTGAATATTGTTTCTTAGGGTTAGAGGTTCCACTCTCACACCCTACCAAGGTCAAAAGGTATGCCAGACCTGCCATAAAACCATTGGGCAGAGGCACAAAAACAAATTTCTGCTCTCATGGCCATGGGAGCTATTCAAAAAGTGCCACAGCAAGAACAGGGGCAAGGATTTTACTCAAGACTTTTCTTGGTACCCAGAAAGGACAAAGCCTGGAGGCCAATACGGGACCTGTCAATTCTAAATACTTTCCTGGATGTTCCAAAATTCAAAATGTTGACACTGCAGCAACTTCTACCCATGCTGGGCAAGAAGGCTTGGCTTGTTACTTTGGACATCAGAGGCATACCTGCATGTCCCAATCAGACAATCATGCGGAAGATACCTCAGATTCATAGCTGGCTCAATGCATTACCAATTCTCTACACTGGCCTTTGGCTTATCTACTGCGCCCAGGGTCTTCACAAAATGCCTGGCACCAGTAATTACATTTTGCAGACAAAAAGGAATTTAAATATATCCCTACTTGGATGACTGCCTTATTCAAGCAGAGAGCAAGGACATTCTACTAAAGCATCTGGCGTTTGTAAAAGAATTACTAATTTGCCAAGGGTACGCAGTAAACGAAAAAAAGTCAAAACTAGTGCCCTCTCAAGAGATAATATTCCTGGATGCAAGCTTAAATACAACTGCCCAGATGGCTTATCTCAGACAAACAAAGGCAACTGACTCATTACTTTCAAATGATGGCAACAAAGACCCAACTCCCTGCAAGAAAAATTCTGCAGGCTTTGGGCTTCATGGCATCCTGCATTCTGCTAATTCCATATGCAAGACTGCATATGAGGAAGCTGCAATGGTATCTAAAAAGTGTTTGGACTCAACATTGCCACAGCCTGGAAACAATAACTCTTATTCCCTGCCTGCAACAGGAGTTTCGATGGTGGGCTCTGGCCTGTCAACACAACGAGGGACAGCCTTTCACTTTATCTACAGCCAGCCAGACATTAACAGATGCGTCTGATTATGCCTGGGGGGCACACATGGCAGGAAAATGTATTCAGGACACGTGGCCCACGGACCAAATGCATCTTCACATCAATCAAAAAGAGATGCTAGCTGTACAGAATGCCCTGACAACCTTCAAGGATCTACTACATCCAGGACAACTATTACTAAAGATGGACAATACTACACTCATGTGGTACATAAGCAAGCAAGGGGGCACACATTCCTACCCCCTCTGCAGGCAAGCCATGACTTTGTGGAACACAGCACTGACCTATCAAGTACATCTGCAGGCACAATTCCTGCCAGGAAAGACAAATACTCTGGCAGATGAACTAAGCAGAAACCTCATGGACCCTCATGAGTGGAAACTAGATCCTCAAGTCTTCAACATGATAAGGAAATGGGGATGCCCAGACATAGATCTATTTGCCTCCCCTCAACTGCCAGCTACAGAGATTCTGCACAAGGACTTATCACGCACAAGCATGGAAGGTGGATGCTCTATCATTCAGCTGGAAAACCCTGACAGTTTATGCCTTTCCTCCACTGCCTCTCCTCCCCAAGGTACTCCTAAAGGTCAGACAAGTGAAGCCAAAAATAAGTCTGATTGCCCCAGACTGGCCACGCCAGCACTGGTACCCAATCCTAAAGAGCTTGTCTCAAGGCCCAGCCTGAACTTTACCTCAAATTCCTCATCTTCTGACCCAACAAACCAATCAGATCCTGCACAGCCAACTCAGAACCTTAAATCTGGCTGCATGACTAATAATATAACCACTCAACACACCACTCTGTAAAGCAGTTATGGATGTCATTTTGGAAGCCAGGAGGCCCAGCACCAGAAAATCTTATGCAGAAAAATGGAAGAGGTTCTGTGCTTGGAATCTGGCACAAGGAATTAAACCGCTTGTTCCAAATATTCCTCAGATTTTACAATACCTAACTGAGATGCTGGACAAAGGCCTATCCTCATCAATTAAGATTCATGCCTCTGCCATTTCAGCTTATTACAATACGGAACCACCTATTTTTTCACATCCACTGCTAAGGCAGTACCTCAGAGGGGCCAAAAACATAAGACCCCCAAGGAGAGCACCGATACCTACGTGGGACCTCCATTTTGTCTTGGAAAAGCTCATACTTCCTCCTTTTGAGCCAGCCAGTACAGCTGAAATAAAATTCTTATATTGGAAAACAGCTCTGCTCCTAGCAATAACTTCAGCAAGAAGAGTCTCAGAGTTACAGGCACTAATGGCAGTGGAACCTTTTATCATTTTCCATCTGGACAGGGTTTCTCTAAGGACAAACCCAACATTTATGCCAAAGGTAGTATCCAGTGTGGCTCTTAACCAAACCATTCATTTGCCTAGTTTTTATCCAAATCCCCAGAATGAAGGGGAGAGACTTCTGCATTCTTTGGACATACACAGGCAGCTACGCTTCTACTTGGACAGAACTAAAGCTTTCAGAAAGACTGAGCAACTTTTAGTGGCATATGCTGCAGGATCACAAGGAAAGGCTATCTCAAAGCAGACTATTTCAAAATGGATAGGACACTGCATTTGTTTCTGCTATGCACAGCATGGCAAATCAGTGCTTAAGGGCATTAGGCCACATTCGACCAGGGCAGCAGCCACATCAGCAGCCTTTCTCAGAGGAGTACCAACCAAGGAAATTTTGGAGGCTGCAACTTGGAGTTCAGTGCACGTTTACCAAGCACTACCACTTACCTCTTTACTCTAAATCCAGAGCAGGGTTTGCCACTGCAGTTCTGCAGGGCCTCATAGCCACTCCTAATTCTATTTTAGACCCAGCCCAACCTCAGCTTTGGGATTCAACCCAAGTGTAATGACTGCAACAGTGAAACATGAACATAGTACAGTTGTGTACCTACCATAAATATAGATGGTCGAGTGTATTCACTGTTGCAGTCCAGGTTACCACCCACCATCCCCCTTTCTTTTCTGGGACTTACCTGTACTTCTCTATTCTATGTGGTGTATTTGCTTGTAGATGAAGGTATTTATTTTAGTGTATGCTTTTTATAAGCAATGATGTTAAGTTGTCTATCTCGTCTTCATTCTTGCTGGATGGGTTCGGAGCCGATCCTCTGCTCCGACTCGGCCAATACTAAAGCTCGAGAGCTAATTCCACCGGCTCGAGGCTCCCCTATATCCCACAATGCTAGGCGGTAACTACTCAGATCTTGTTTGACGCTTAGCTGACGAGGTGCTTTTTCTACCGGCTCGGACAGGTTAGTAGAGTTATTTTCTAAAATAATCCTTTTTGACCTATTTTTCTCCCCTTTAGTATAAAATTTAGTTTTAATAGTTTCCTAGAGTTAATCGGGTCCCCCTTAGTGTTTAATTGACCCTTTTATTTCCCTTTTACAAGTTGGGCCTTAGGCCCCTTCCCCTTCCTGATCCTTCTGTGTGACTGGTTTATAATTTTGTTTTAAGGTGTGCTTGTGTGTTTGTGTGTTTTTTATTGAACACTAATCTTACAATGTCTAAAGACTCAAAGGTCTCTGGCATCAAGAAGTGTGATTCGTGCTGTCAGAAAATGTCTCTGACAGACGGTCACACTTCTTGTGTGTATTGCCTGGGACCTTTGCACCTGCAGGACTCCTGTGCTGTGTGTCATGGTTTCAGCCCTAGAGTCCTACAGGAACGCAAAAATAAATTAATTTTGCGTAGCTTATTAAAGCCTGAAGGCCCCCCGACCCAGTCTGTGTCGGGGAAGCCTTCTAAGACTTCCAGACAGTCGGCTCCAGCTTCAGAGCCGTCCTCTGGAAGCATCAAAACTGCTTCGACATCGCCTTCGGCTGGAGCCGATGTTTCCAAGCCTCATACTATTACCTCGGCTCCGGCCGGAGCCGAGGCTGATAAGACTCAGTTGGCTCCGATACTTTTATCGGAGCAACCTTTAAGAAAAAGGGCTAGGTCTCCCTCCATCGGCTTCGTTCACTCGGCACCAGGGTCCCCTCTTCTTTCGGAGCGGAGCCATAGATCGCATTCCTCACGGTCTTCCAGGCTATCTGACCACGATTTGCAAAGGGTAGTGAGTAGGCTTCTCAAGCCCGAGGTGCTGGCCCAAATGCTTCATAGCCCGACTCATCAGTCAGTGGCTATTTCTTTCCCTCAATGTGTTCCTCCTCCGACTCTGAGCTTGGAGCCGGGGCTCATCAGAGCCATGACTGTCGGTGCGTCTGATCCGTTACCTTCCCTTTCGGCTCAGTCTGCTCCGATCTCCTCTTTGGAGGGATCTCGGCGCCGAGCTTCCCTCGTTGGCTCCGAGGGGGGCGAGTGGCATCGGACCGTTGTCCGACCCCGCTCTCCCTCTCTGTGCTTCGGCACTGGTGAGTTCAGCTCCGACATCGGCCTCTGAGCCGTCCCTGTCAGTGCCGGGGGGGTCCTGGTCTCTTCGTGGTGGGGACCTCCGGCCTTGCCCGATAGGGGTGCCTTCGAGGTCATGCGGAGCGTGCTAGAACCAGTGTCTGTCCCACAGTCGGCTCCGTCAGCCCTTCCATCATCGGTGCCTGCGGTGATTTCTACCCACACCCTTGCTTCAGACCGCAGAGAGCCAACTCCTCAAGTTTCCCTATTGGGAATTTCCTCCTCTTCCGAGGCCTCTCCTGACCCGATAGGAGAACCCCCTAGGAAGAGGCAGTGCAAGAGGAGGAAGCACATTGACTCCCCTGAGTCTATCACCTCTGACACTGACTTAGAGGAATCTGAGGGTTCCCCTCGATCCCCCTCTGAGGATGTCTCCTTTGCTGACATCCTTGAGATCCTGAAACAGAGGGCGAACTGGCCAGCCCCTAACCCTTTAGAGGATGAGTCAGTGTACCTTGAGGCGTTTGGCTCTCGCCCTTCTACCTCCTGGGTGTCCCCTCCCTTTCACCCCCTTATGGAAATGGTGGCAAGGAAGGCCTGGATGGCTCCTGATTCAGTGGAACCCATCCCGAGGAGGCCGTCTAAATTTATTACTGCCCCTAGAGATAAAGATTTTTTATCTAAAGGTGTCTCCGTCAATGCCATGGTGGTGGCCGCAGCCACTAAGAAGGAGTTAGCCAATCCTTCGGTACCTGTCCATCCTAATAAGGAATCTAGGACCATGGACAGGTACGGTAAGCGGATGTTCTCATCAGCGACCTTTTCAGTGCGGTCGCTGAACTGTTTGTCACTTCACTCGTCTCCAGAGAGATTTACTCAAGGATATGAGTGAAGAGGTAAAGGATCCAACAGCTGAGGGGTTCCAAGACAGAATGAACTCCCAGTTCGCAACCCCCAGTTCGCAACCCTGAACTCCATCGTTAACTCCTCCATGTGGCTTATTTCATATGCTGTGGATGGGGCGAGTAGAGCCGCAGGCACAGGCGTTGCCCTAAGGCGTCACGCCTGGATACAGCTGTGCAACTTTGCGGACCCTTTCAAGGCGTCCTTCACCAATTCCCCCTTTGATGGATCATCCTTGTTTGGTCCTCAGGTGAAAGATACATTGACTAGGTGCGAGGTGGAAGGTAAGACTCTCTCTGCCGTGGGAGTCTGTTTTTCTACCCCTTCTAGGCCTTATCCCAAAGGTCAGAGGGGAGGAAAGATGTGGTTCCGCAAACAAACCCAGGGAGTCTCATCTGACGCACAAGGTCGATTCCCCTCGAAGCAGAGGGGGGAATAATAATAGACGCCGCCCTAGAGGCAGAGGAGGTCCGCAAAACCAGGGTAGCAGAGAAACTTTCTCTGATAAACCCTTTCAGCATCCCTGAAGTGCTGCCCGGCTGTCCACCTTCGGAGGCAGTCGGGGGAAAATTATCTCTGTACCCAAAAGCCTGGCTTTCCCTTACACAAGACAAATGGGTACAGTCGATCACATCCGAGGGTTACAAAATTCCCTTTATTCACATTCCGTCCCAACCCAAAGGATCCCTTCCAGACGTTCCACCCAGTCTAAGGGAACAAGCAGCACTAGAAATTTCAAAGCTGCTATCAAAAAGAGCTATCCAATCAGTCCCAGCAGACCAACAAGGATCCGGAATCTACTCCAAATTCTTTTTGGTACCAAAAAAAACAGGGGACTGGAGACCCATACTGGATCTCAGCAACTTAAACAAGTATGTCAGAAAAACAAAATTCCGGATGGTCATGCTACAGTCCATTCTACCCTTCTTGGGTCAGGACAATTGGATGTGCTCGATAGATCTTCAGGATGCGTACTACCAGATAAAGATGAACAGATGCTCCAGGAGATTTCTCCGCTTCAGGCTGGGAGCCAGTCACTATCAATTCAGAGCCCTGCCCTTTGGTCTCACTACAGCCCCCCGAGTGTTTACCAAATGCATGGCAGTGGTCGCGGCTCACTTGAGATGTCAAGGATTCCAGGTGTTTCCATATTTAGACGACTGGCTACTTACTGCCACCACCAGACATAAACTACTTCTATCCAGAGACTTCACTATCCAAACTTGCCAAGCTCTAGGCATTTCAATAAATTTCGAAAAATTTGCCTTGTCAATCTATTACCTTTATAGGCACCACATTAGACAGTCAATCTTTCAGCCAGACTCAGAGCAGTGTGTCAGACATCGACAAACAAGTTTACCTTCTCTTACAATGCAACAAAGTCAAAGCCAGACTAGTTTTGAAGGTATTAGGACTCATGGCAGCAGCTATCCCCCTTCTCCCCTTAGCTCGCTTCCACATGAGGATCCTCCAATGGATGCTGTTTACTCAATGGTCCTTCCAACAGCTCCCGATGTCCCACACCATATTGTTGACTCAGTCATGCAAGAATCAACTGTCTTGGTGGATCACATCACCTCAGGTTCTCCAAGGAAGACCCTTCACCCCCCCCCCCCCCCCAGTCGCCACGTTGACAACAGACGCCTCCCTGATCGGGTGGGGGGGCATTATCAGGGCAGGACAGTCCAGGGCACGTGGCAACCTTTCGAGTGCCACTTGCACATAAATGTCTTGGAGATGAGAGCAGTGCTTTTAGCGTTGCAAGCCCTTCACGGCTCTCTTCCCACAGGGACTATTGCAATTCAGATGGACAACATGTCCGTAGTGTGGTACATCAACAAACAAGGTGGAACCAGATCATACCCCTTATGTCGAGAGGTACTCAGACTTTGGCAATGGGCGATCTCTTCTCAGCGTTTTCTGGTAGCAGCGCACATTCCCGGGAAATCCAACGTGATTGCAGACAAGTTGAGCAGGGCAATTCTCATGCCCCACGAGTGGTCTCTGAAGAAATCAGTACTGGGAGAAGTGTTCCAACGATGGGGCCAGCTTTGCTGCGATCTTTTTGCTACTCCCCAAAACAGCAAGTGTCACTACTTCTTCACTCTCTTCCCATTACCAGGCCATCCCACCAGAGACGCTGTAGTCCACGATTGGCCCCGGGGACTTCCGTATGCCTTTTCCACTGATAACTCAACTAATTCAGAAAGCCATCGCCTTGAGAGTGACTATGATCCTCATTGCCCCTTACTGGCCTCGACAGATATGGTTTCCGTTCCTTCATTGTTACCTTTTGGAGCAGCCTTGGCATCTGGACCCAGTGCCAGATCTGTTGACCCACCAATCGGGCCAGCTGCACCAGTCTCTTCATTCTCTCAACCTCACAGCGTGGTTTCTCTGGTTCCGACCCTAGCCAGGCTACCCTTAATATCTCGCTCGGTCCGCGATATCTTGATAGCCTCTCATAAATCTTCTACCCGGAAGATTTATAATAGCAAATGGAAACGCTTCTCCTTTTGGGCAACGTCAAAAAAATATAGATCCCTTCACTGCACCTGTCCAGTCTATTCTGGACTTTCTAGCAGAACTCTTTCATTTAGGCTCTTCATCTACCATTAGAGTTCAGTTGGCTGCTATATCTAATTATCATGTAGGTGTATCGGAGTCTAGCATCATGGCTCACAAGCTCTGCAAAGCCTTTTTAAGGGGGTGTTTTTCTTAAACCTCCAATCAAAGATCCCCCGCCTCAATGGGACTTGAACTTGTTTCTGGCATCCTTAATCCTTCCCCCTTTCGAACCAGCGGCTTCATGTTCCCTGAAGTTGCTTTCATGGAAGACGCTTTTTCTAGTAGCCATAACTTCAGCGAGAAGGATATCTGAACTCCATGCTCTGTGCAGTCGCCCTCCTTACTTAGTGTTTCACAAAGATAGGGTATCCCTCCGTACTAATCCTTCCTTTTTACCTAAGGTTTCCTCTCAAACAAACCTAAACCAAACAATTGATCTCCCCGTCTTACTAATCCTTCCTTTTTACCTAAGGTTTCCTCTCAAACAAACCTAAACCAAACAATTGATCTCCCCGTCTTTTTCCCCTAACTATTCCAACAGGTCGGAACAAAAGCTACATTTTCTGGATGTTCACCGCCAACTTAGATATTATTTAGACAGACCTAAACAATTCAGGAAGTTTGTGCAGCAGCCACTTGGGCTTCTCCTCATACCTTCATTTCACATTGCAAATTGGACATGGTCTCCAGAAACCATGCCAACTTTGGTTCCACTGTTCTCAAAGAGTCTGTTCCGATAGGCCACCCGGGATCAGGTGCTAGGGACGCAGTCCCATCCAGCAAGAATGAAGGCGAGCTAGACAACTTAACATTAAGAAGTTATGTACCTACCATAACGTTCCATGTTAGTTGTCTTCTTGCCTTCTTTCTTGCGTCCCACCCTCCTTCCCCCAAGCCTGGACAGACCGATAGGAATTCATTTTGTGATCTTCCTCTGGAAGAGTTTCATTCCCACATGTTCTACCACCTCTATTTCCCCTTTTGTTGGGTCTGGGATACCTTACACTCTGGTTTATATAGAGGTGGGTTACCCTTCTCCATACTATGGAGACTAGAATTGCTTGGTCTAGCTATCAAACAAGATCTGAGTAGTTACCGCCTAGCATTGTGGGCTATAGGGGAGCCTCGAGCCGGTGGAATTAGCTCTCGAGCTTTAGTATTGGCCGAGTTGGAGCTGAGGATCGGCTCCGAACCCATCCAGCAAGAAAGAAGGCGAGAAGACAACTAACATGGAACGTTATGGTAGGTGCATAACTTCTTATTTTAGCCTACCCTTTTAGGGGCACCTGACATCTGGGGAAAGAAATACTGAAGAAAATGGCATCTGCTGCATCTTATATAGCCCTGGCGCACTGACGTCAGGGAAGAGGTGACAGCAACCGACGCCAGACCAGGACTTTGGAATTCAGGCTGACTGAGGGTAGCCTGCCAGCAGGATAACCCAAGTGTAATGACTGCAACAGTGAATACACTCAAACATCTACATTTATGGTAGGTACACAACTGTACTTTGCGTAAATCGCAAGGTGCTTTTCAGGATTCACAAGGGACATTTCTGCCAGAGGTAGAGGGGTAAATGGTTGTAATGCCTAATGCTGCCCGTGTGGCAGAGGGGGTCTGATGAACCAAGGGTCTCGATATTCTTTTTCAGACAGACCCAGTCAGTGATTCTGAGGGATTGCCCAACTGCTAAACTCTGGAGGCAGTCTGGGGACATTTCTGTCTACTCCAAACACCATGAGAAGCCATCACAAAAGATTGTTGTGTTAAAAATCATATCCAGAGGCTATTCTATACACTTTTTCCAAAAACCCTTACCAAACAAAATCCTCCCCGACATTCCACCCAATCAGCAGTGGGCTGCAGCGTTAGAGATTTCAAAGCTGTTCTCAAAAAGAGTCACCCAACGTGTCCCCCAGACCAATTTAGATCAGGGATTTACTCGAGATTCTTTAGTGCCCAAAAAGACAGGAGACCTCAGACCCATTCTGGATGTCACCTCTCTAAACAAGTCAGTTGCCAACTCAAAGTTCAAATCGTCACAATACAGTCCATTCTGCTCTTCCTGCAGAAGGACGACTGGATGTACTCTATAGACCTTCAAGACTTACGATCACATCAAGATGAACAGGTGCTCTGGAAGGTATCTCCACTTCAGACAGGGAGCCAGTCACTATCTGTTCTGATCACTGCCCTTTGGTCTCACCCCAGCCCCCAGCGTGTTCACCAAATGCATAGCAGTCATAGCAGCTCACCTGATACTGCAAGGATTCCAGGTGTTTCCTTATCTAGACTATTGGCTTCCAACTACTCCCACCAGGCATTGACTTCTAGAAGCCAGAGAATGCCTATTCCATCTAACCTCAGCCTTGGACATTTCTGTCAATATAAGCCTCATCTTCACCAGGATCAAATCATAAGACTTCATCGGAGAACATAAGGACACCATCCGATCTCTAGCCTTTCTACCTCCAGACAGGATTTCCAACAGATAATGGACATTTCTCCCCCCCAAACAAGTATTGTTAGGGTTTTAGGGTCCATGATGACCACAGTCACTCTGGTGATGTTAGCCCGCCTTCACATGAGAGTACTTCAGTGGACCTTACCCGCACAATGGTCTCTTCTACACTACCTATTAAACTACCCAATCAGGATCTCATGAGCATGCAACCAGTCTCTATATTGGTGGATCCAATCCAGTGATCTTCAGGGCCCACCCATTCATCCAACCTCCTATTGCCACTGTGACCACAGATGCATTCCAAATTGGGTGGGGGGTTAGATGGGACAGATGGTCCAAGGCACGTGGTCCTCCCTAGAGACCAATTTGCTTTTAAATATTCTGGAGATGAGAGCGGTGCTTCTTGTGTTGCAAGCCCTTTATTCCTCTCTCCCAACAGAAACCAGACAACATGTCAGTGGTCTGGTACATCAGCAAGCAAGGAGGAACCAGGTCTTACCCCTTGTGTCGAGCGGCCATAAAGTTGTAGCAATGGGCAATCCTTCCAACCATTTTCTCATAGCAACAAACTTTGTGGAGAAGTCAAACATCCAGAGGACAGGCTCAGCAGGTCCATTCTGATGCCTCAGAAGTGTGATGTTCGTGTTTCACTGTTGCAGTCATTGCACTTGGGTTAAGAGTACCAAATTTTAAAATGTAAATAGCTTCCTTGGATAGCAAATAATGCTTTGTTACAAGTATCAAAGTAGGACAAACTTATTTTTTCCAAAACAGTACCTTGGAGCCCCTCATTTTTACTATCATGGAATTTTTTAAAATGCATAGCCACAGAGCTTTCCTCTTTCTTATTAACAATATCCCTGGCATGTTCCATTAGTCTCAACTTAAATGCCCTTTTGGTTTCCCCAATATAAAATTTATTGCATGGGCATCTAAGTGCATAAATCACACCTACAGAATTACAAGTAAAATAATTACATGTATTAAAGCCCACATTATTTATATAAGGAAAACTATTAACTATAAAATTATATGCTCTACATTTGCCACACTTAAAAGTACCACTAAGGGATATACTATCAGCACAACTAACAGGGGGCAAAAGAAATTTACTGTTCAAGAAATTTTGGATATTCCTGCCTCTCTCATAAGAAAATCTCAGTCTACCATCTAACCATAAAGCTACATTATTAAGTGAAACACAATATTCCCAGTAATGTTTAACCAACCTCACCAATTCAGCACTAAAATTACTATATGTAGTCACAAAATATAAAATCTCATGCTGTTTAATTTCCAAGCTAGATGTTGAGGTATATTTTTTATGTATATTATTATTAATTCTCCTAACACCTATATTAAACAGCCTTTCATAACTTCTCTTAACCAGTTCATCACTATATCCTCTGCATTTAAACATACCCATAGTTGCATCTAATTCCCGATGGAAAATAGATTCAACGTTGCATAATCTAGACACCCGCAACATTTCACCATATGGTAAAGCTTCTAATGTATGAGGGGGATGACAACTCATCCCATGCACATGAGTACCTTCATCAAATTTTCTGTTAACTGATGTTTCCAATCTATTACCATCCTGGATATTTAACACATCCAAAGAAGAAACATTCACACCCATTTTAAAACCATCAAATTCTAACAAAAATCTATTATTATGTAACTCTGAAATAAAATTATCAACAAAAACCTTACCATCTTGAACAAGAAAAATTAAGTCATCAATAAACCTATAATATCTAACAACATATTTACAAAAAAAGAATTTCTATACAAATACTCACTCAAAAAGGCCCATAGCCAAATTTGCATACATGGGGGCAAAAGCTGCCCCCATGGCCGTACCTTTTTTTGTCTATAAAGACTATTATTAAACTCAAAAAAATTATGTGTTAAACAAAAATAAATAAGTTCGCGGATATATTCTGTAACTGGATAATCACCCAAAAAGAACCTTAAGGCCTCCATGCCAAATCCATGGCTTATGTTTGTATATAGGCTCAACGTCAAGGGTTAACCAGTACATACTCTCATTCCACTCAACATCCTTGATTTTATTCAAAAAATCAAAAACATCACAAATATATGAAGGTAAAGTTCTAACTGTCGGTAACAGAAAACGATGTAAAAAAAGCCCTATATTATGTAAAAAAAAATAATTACATCCAGAAACAATGGGTCTTCCAGGGGGTGATGCTAATCTTTTAAGGTTTTAACCGAACAAACTCAGTTATTAACACCGTGATTCTTTTTCTACCCTGACATTGACTATTCCTAAAATTGTAATAATTTTCTACTCTGACATTTAACTTTGGGATATTGCATCTACCCTGCTATTGATCATTTCTACAACTCTGATACTTTATCTACTCTGACATTTTATTTTCTAAATTCTCTTAACCTCTGCATCAGTATCTAGTAGATTCACAGATATAGATATGTCTTCTTAGTACTCTGTGTAACTTAGAATTATTTTTTAATATTTTTTTGTAACCCTGTAATTATAACTAGTTGTATTTTTTTTGTAATATTGTTATTATAACTAGTTGTATCTTTGGAGCTTTTCTCCCCAGGACTCCATTGAAAACGGGCTCCTCAAGGCCCAATGGACCACCCTGGTAAACAAACTGCAAATAAATAAATAAATGTATTTTTGGTAAACAATAAAACAAGGCTATTCTACAACCTTCTATATTAAACTTTTTTTAACATCTGTAACTGAGAAATAACCCAATCTCTCACCTTTCTTCATTAATTCAATATACTCAGAAACAGAGTCACTGTATACAATGAATTCCACCTTCTCATAAACATTATCATTACTTAAATGCTCTTCACACATTTTAAGATATTATGAAAAGTGCATAACCAATTTATTACCTTTATCAGAAGGTTTAAATACAATTTCCTTCATTTTACTTAGCATAACTAAAGCCTTCCATTCCTTTTGAGTTAAATTGTAAAAATTATCAGGTTTACTTCTCAGAAACTCATTATGTGCACGTTCAATAGAGAAATTCAATAAATTGGTGAAATGTGTAATATCATTATTCAAAACTGAGGGCATAAAATTACTTTTTGTTTTAATACATTTAGTGTCCAATTTATAATAAGCGTTACAAGTGTTGTCAGAATCACAGGTATGAAAACTGTCCAAAGATGAATCAAGACTATCACTAGATAAAACTTCATTCATATCCATATTTAAATTACGAAAAAAACTTTTCAAATGCAGTTTTACAAAATCTAAAAACATCACTTTTGATATCATACAGTCGAGATACGACTGTAGGAATAAACTTTAGTCCACAATTGAGAACTGCAAGTTCAAGCTCAGAAAACGAGCAGCCAGAAAGATTAATGACATAATTGGACATGGATGGTATCGAAAGGCAACTACTATTTACCTCTCTTGTAACCCCCATGCAAATGCTGTTCCTTCTGTGCTGGTGCCTGTGCTTCTCGTTGACATTTTCTTCCCTGTTGACCTCCTTTAAAGTTTGCGTTTTCACCACGAAAAGTCTGTTGGAATCGATGAGGGTATTGTGCAGCGAGTGTTACCAGAAGGGTGATAATTTGAGGCAAGCGATGATACTCATCCGCAGAATGAGAAATAATGTTTCGTGAGGGTGAATTCTAGTTGTTTCTGCAGTCTATTTGTATTGTGCCGTTCCTTCTACCATCCCGGCACCCCAGGCACATCCTCAATGCTGCAAATCAAGTTCTAGTCACCTTGTTTTCAACCTTTTCGAAAGTCTACAGGAGGGTACCCTTCATTGTATAGCAAGCGGACTTGTTTCTGTTTTTTACAGGGGTATTGTGCAGCTGGCAATCCAGGGAAATCAGAATTCAGATCACCTTCCTCTTTGTAAGATGTATTAAAGCCTTCTGAGGCTGAATAGGACGAGTTGTGATTCCGCGCATCCCCAACTTGATTTTGAAAACGAACGCAATTACGTGGCTTCTTTCTATTGGCTCTTGAAAGAAAAGCCTTGCCGTTTTCATAATCACGCACATCTCTAATTTCCCTTTCTTTCTTTCAAGCAACACAGTTTCATATTCTTTCAATTTAATGTTGATTTTACACAGGAAATCATCTACTATAGGGGGTAAAAGTACATGTCAAGAGATCCTCACACAGTTTTTTAATGTCAGCACCAAAAAATATTTAAAAAAATTCCATGATAGTAAAAATGAGGGGCTCCAAGGTACTGTTTTGGAAAAAAATAAGTTTGTCCTACTTTGATACTTGTAACATAAAGCATTATTTGCTATCCAAGGAAGCTATTTACATTTTAAAATTTGGTACTCTGTACCCTCATGGGTTAAATGAAGAATTTAATTGGAGGGTGTTAATTTAATTGTTTTTATTGTTTAATTAGTTTGTGATTGCTATATATGTATTGTGCATTTTGTGAGTTCTTTACTCCTTGAAGGCTTAGGCCGAGATGTCAGAGGAATAAAGTGTTTCTGCATTTTGTGGTTTTCTTTGCTGCTTTTTGCTACTGTGTTGCTACAATTGCACTTGGGTTATCCTGCTGGCAGGCTACCCACAGTTGGCCCGAATTCCAAAGTTCTGGTCTGGCGTCTGTTGCTGTCACCTCTTCCCTGACGTCAGTGCACCTCAGCAAGCGAGGAGGAACCAGGTCTTACCCCTTGTGTCGAGCAGCCATAAAGTTGTAGCAGTGGGTATTCCTTCCAACCATTTTCTCATAGCAGCACACATTGTGGGGAAATCAAACATCCAGAGGACAGGCTCAGCAGGTCCATTCTGATGCCTCAGAAGTGTGTTCTAACTCCTTCAGTGGCAAATATGATCTTCCAGAGATGGGGTCAACCTTACTGCGATCTGTCTCCCTCCAACACCAAGTGCAGTGAGTTTTTTGCCCTGATCCCTCCTCTGGGTCATCACTGAGAGATGCTCTAGTCCATGCTTGGCCCCCCAGTCTGCTCTCTGCCAATCTTCCACTCATTCCCACATTTCTGCAGAAAGCTCAGAGGTTGAAGTGCCAAGTCATCCTCCTTGCCCCCTGTTGGCCCCATCAAGTTTGGTTCCCCTTCTTTGGTCACGTAGTTTGCCCAACTTAGACTCTGGATGTCACTCCAGACTTGTCCCATCCAGTGGGGCATTCCCATGTGGATCTTCCAAACCTGAAACTAACCACTTAGTTACTCTACTTCCAATGATGGCTAGAACTCCTGGGCTTTCTTCCCCAGTCAGAAAGATTTTGTTTGCACCACACAAACCGTCCATGAGGAAGCTATATAACAGTAAGTAAAAGATGTTCTCCATCTGGGCTCATCAGAACAATCTAGATCCTTTTTCCACTCCAGTTTCAGCTGTGTTGGACTTCTTGGCATATCTTTTTAGTAATGGGGCTAGTTTTTCAACTGTGAAAAAGTGAAACTGGCAGCCATTTCCAATTTTCACATAGGAGAAAATTCTCTCTTTAGCGTCATCTAACTTGTGCAAGGCCTTCTTGAAAGGTACTTTTCTCCTATGTCCGCCTATTAAGGACCGTGCACTTCCCTGGGACCCCACCTTGGTTTTTACAGGCTTTAGTTTCGACCCCCTTCAAACCTTCAGTTAAGGTAGATTTCAAGTTTGACTTGGGGAAACTGTTTTCTTGTTGGCTATTAATTCATCCATATGAGTATGAGTTACAGGCTTTGTCTTGCAAGCCCCCATATCTGATTTTTCACAAGGGCAGAGTGGTGGCTCATTCTCTCCCTTCCTTTTTGCCCAAAGTCGCTTCTGAGGTGAACATAAACCAAGTCATCAATTTGCCTGTTTTCTTCCCTAAATTTCAAAACAAGGGAGAAGTATCTGCTTCATACGTTGGATGTACATAGACAACTCTGTTTTTATTTAGACAGAGCCAAATCCTTTATGATATCAGGCCAACTCTTCATGTACTTTTCTAGCTTCAGGTTAGGTAAACCGGCCTCCAAGGTTACCCTGGCTCATTGGATAACTAGTTGTATTAATCTTGCTTATTTTGCTAAGGGCATCCCCTTACCATGTCACGTTAAGGCCCATTCTGCTAGATCTATTTCTACCGCTTCAGCGTTTTGGTTGAAACTTCCCATTGATGAAATTTGTGCAGCTGCTACTTGGTGAAATCGCACCTTTATATCCCATTACAAACTGGACATTTCTAGGAACAGGGCATCTTTTGGTTCTGCTGTGCTCCGGAATATCCTTCCTTGAGGATCATCCAAGTTCTTTCAGTAGCTGGGGCCTCTGTCCCATAGGTTGAAGAGCAAATGAAGGCAACATAATCTGATAAAGAATTGGGTACAGGGTAAAAAGAGCCCAAAGTCCCTAGCAGCCACCACTTGTGAATTTATGCCTCATATGTTTGATATGTATATATGCATCATATGCATATATGATATGCCTCATATGTTTGATTTTCAGGATTTTTGTGGCAATCACTGAAGGATTGAATTCAGTAAATAATGACAGTCATTTGAATTTCAGACTTCATATTCTTCAGAAAATAAATGGCAACACAAAACCTTTTTATTCTAGCAATTTTCTAAGTTTGTAAGATAAATTTGTCCCTATTTTGGGGCTGTATTCTCCCATTATTGGCTTTGTCCATGTTTTTTGTGACAAGAGGTTGAGAGCTATGCTGACAAGTGAGAACTGAATTCACTATGATAGACATTTAAGTTTCAGTCTTCCTATCTTTCAGGAAACTGCTGATTTGACATAGTGGTATGTTTTTCTGACTGTAGTGTACAGGGTCCTGGGTTCAAGACTTGGCAGTGAAATGCATCGTGGTAACATAACATTTTATTCTAGCAACTTTCCAAAATGTTTGTCGCCCCCACCCAAAAAAAACTGAAATTGAAAATAAGTGCAAGAAGCCGTGCAAGATGCCTATGGCTTACACTACTGTCATTCTATTTTATATAGAGATATATAGATATATATTGTGTGGGTGTGGAAGTAGACTTTTATGATGGAAATGTTCTGAATTGGGCAGTTTTGTCATTATTGGTTCATGCATTTAGTGTCATTGCCTACTCCAAAAATGTTCAAACAGTAAATTTAAAATGCGCTCTAACAAGTATGCTGTACAAGGATATAATTTAATAGTTAGGAAAGGTGCATCAAAGAACACATGTATGTTCCTTGTTTTGTGTGCAAGGGGCCAATGATTTGACAACAGCCTAAGGTAATCTTTATCCACCACTGGCCTGATGCATTTTCTTTGGATGTGGTGTGGATTTCAATGCTGTTTCAGTTAATGTGAGTTTCAAGGGCAGAGAAGTTTTAATGCAAAGTCCGTTTTTATTGTGAGACAGTATTGCTTTGTTTAGCAGATTTCTATTAGTGTTTGTACATTGTGCTACAAAATGTAAAAATAAAATCCAAATAATCATTGTAGAAGTAAAGCAGTATGCACATGTTAGTGTTTATGGTAAATGGGGCGAAATAGACAGGTAATGAGACATTGGCTGCAGGGGGACTCTGGTGCCATATTTTGGTTTTCTGTTCTTCGGTTTGCATTTGAAAGGTGGTATCCCACAATTCCACTGGAGTGGGTGTGGTTACATAATTATATATGCAACTTTGATGTTAAACACCATACAAATTTGTACCTGTTTTTCATGGGCCTTGTCCAGATTTTTGATGTTTCCAGGTTGAGCGGTATGAATAGCACTGTAGGTTGAACCCCTATGTGCACAGTACCGATGGCCTCTCATTCTTTCCCTTAAACTCCTGTTTGTTTTACCTGTATAAAACTGATTACAGACTGTGCATAGGGCAACATACACTAAGTTCTTTGTATTAGTCTGCCTTTGCCTTAACTTTATATGTTCTGCCAGTGTGTGGATGTACAAATAATATTGACTTCTTGATTAAATGACAAAAGGAACAGGCTCCACATTTACTCATGCCAACCTCTCCTGTGTTATCTAATGTTTTCCCACCATTCGTAGGATAACATAGTTTACGTTTCAAAGACTGTTTATTCTTGAAACCACAACATGGACTGGGCCCCACTTACTGAACTATAGCTGGTTCCACTTGTAACACATGCCAGTGTTTCCGTATTATACTCCAAATACCCCGATCATCTGTAGAGTATGTAAGTGAAAATGGTATCCCTTTACTTGGCTATCTTTAAGATTACATGTATGGGTTAGTGAAAAGTAAGGTTTTCCCAGGTTATTCCTCCCCCTTTTAACTTCATCACGCACTAATGTAATGTCCATTTCCTTATAGCCTCTTATTAAAAAGTCTAGTTCACTGTCGCAAGTAGTAAGCCTAGTGTTCCTTAATGTTTGTCCCTTCAAAATATTTTTAAAGGCATGCTTAGGATGCATTCTTTCACAATGTAAATAAGTTGGGCGATAGCATTCCTTTCAGTATAATTGAGTATACAAGGTGCCAGTATCATCCCTAATAAAGTGGACATCCAAAAAATCAGTGCTGGAATCTGAAATAGTAAATGTAAATTCTAAAAAACTACAACTTGTATTTAAGTAATTCACAAAGGCACTTGATTCTGTCTCTGTTCCCTGCCAAAGCAGGAAAAGGTAGTCAACAAATCTACGGTAAAAGGAAACAAGTTCCCTTCCAGGCTGTGAACCTAATAGGTGTTTCTCCTCCCAGCAGGTCATGACCAAATTGGCATAGCTCTTGCTACATAATACGCCCATAGCTAATTCCAGAGGTTTGCTTCCAGTAAATATTATCAAACATGAACACATTGTATTCGAGCACTAATTCCAAAAGATAGCAGATGAAATCTGCTTAGTTGCTAATACACTTTTATCAAGCAAGACACTTCTAACCATCTGAATCCCTTCCAAATGGGGTATTGCTGTAAATAGCAATTTCACATCTAAAGTCGCCATAAACGGAGTCTTTACTGATGTTTCACCTTGTGTAAACATAAAAAGATCTTGCAAAAAGTGTTTTGTATCTCTAAGTACCATATCACATTTGTCAAGAATAGGTCTGAGTTTTGTTTTTCTACATATGTAGACAAGGGTTCCGTTAACCATCCGATATAATCCTGTGAGTTTATTTAATATAGAATCCTTGCATGAAGAGATGTTGAGTGTTTAAATATGGGCCTTTTGTTAAAATAACTTTTTCGGTACTTTGTGGTTGAAAGTCCCTTGATACCCACCCTAAATGGGTTGCCTAAAGTGTATAAAAATCCACTGACACCCACCTTCAGACCCATTGTGATGGGAGAGGGGATGGTATACGTATGCATTAATGTTAAGTATTTAGTAAAATTTTTGTTTTTTTAATGGTTTGGATTGCTGTGTTAATATGTCAGTCATGTGATACTATTTAAGGAGTAAGTACCTAGAATGTATTTTGTTCTGATGAAATCCATTTGGTTTTGTATTGGGGGAAAAAAGCACTTTAGTTTCTGAATAAATAAATGTCATGGTGAGGTTATAGGCTGTTTTCTTTTCTTTTTATGGTAATTTACTTTGGTTATTTCTTGGAGTGCCTTGCAGGAGTGTTTTTGGATTACTTTTCCTGTTTTTCACTTTGGAATTTTAAGGAGCTTTGTGCAAGTATTGATCAAGTGAGTGAACTGTTTTACTTACCACTTGTGTAAGTGCTGCTGTCATTTTCTGGGATGCTAATGTTTTGAGACTTCAGTTAATCCAGTTTTGTTTTAAGAGTTTTAGCTTGTGACAATTTGCACTGCTGAAACCCCCGAATACTGCATTCCTATATGTACAGTTCATTTTTTGGTGAATATGTTAAGGGAGTCTGTCTTAAGGGGGTCACATAGCAACTGGAGCCTGGTGAATGTGTTGTATTTGTCAAAGAAGCTTCTACTACATGACCACAATTAACTTCTGGCTGAAGTTTCAGCTGGTCAAACATCAACCTAAGAGACTTGAAATGAGAATCGACACCCTGCTCCTTGCATGTGTTAGAACCACATCAGGGTAAAAGACACACACACTAGTTGTGATTGTGCTGTAATAGAAATGGCACTGACAGTGGTTTTCTTTGAGAGAAAGAGAAAAAAAAACATGATATGGCACTCATCTACTTCACACTCCATCAGCTGTAGAGAAGCTGTCAAAGAATTGATGAAATGCTGCTCTGCTGTAACTGATTAGTCAGAATAGCACTTGAGTCAAGATACATTTTTCAAAGGGAAGGAGTTTCAACCCCCCCCCCCTCCCAAACACACACACATCCCCATCCAAGTTATTCTGACACCAAATTGCTGCATCTTGGGAAAACAATAAAATCCCTGATGTAGCTAATTTATTTTATGGTAGCCCATGTGTCACCAGTTTTTGTTGCAGCACTCTGAGACTAGTAGTAGGGTATAGTTTTCTGTACCCATCCCTTCCTCCATTGGCTGCTTACTGTAATAAAAATACACTTTTAATGTGAGTGGCAGTAAGATAGTAATTAAAAAGATATTTATATATAGGAAACTGCTTTTTCATTGCCTTTTGGCATTTTTGCTGTTTATACACTGAGAAATGGAATCCAACAACCTTGTGATTAGCCACAGGTGGTATTTTTCAGCTAAGCATAAAGTAGAATGTCTGAATGTGAATCAAATTGTGATGTTCACTAACTGGCCAGATAGTTATTTCAGAAACTTTGCTTTGCGCACAGAAATTCTTGATGCACACTTTGTTTCTCACACAGAGCACAGCTTTGAATAGTTTCTTTAGTAGCAGCTACTGACGTTTTCCCCACTGTGTTCTGAATTTTAATTTGTAAAGATTTCCTCACAATGGTAGCTTTGTTCTCCTTTTGCTGCAATTGTAAAATCAGGTTGCTGGAGATAATTGTGTGTCGTGGAAGGAAAAGCTATTTTAGGGCACCTTGGAGAGCTTTCTCATTAAATATTCTTGAGGACTGTTTTGGGAACTTTTGAGTTGCTGGCTGTGAGTTGGTCTTTGCATTCTAGCTCATTAACAGCCTTCCCAAAGTCATAGTGCTGATTTTTTTTTTTTTTTTGAGTCCTTAGGTCCTTTCGTGGGCAGTAAGTAAAATTCTCAGCTCTTTTAATTCACTTACTGAAACTTATAAAAACAGTGTGTCATGAATAACCATACATCAGAGCTTCAAACCCTTGGGTGACGTACACTAAATAAGGTTGCAGTGCAAGTCCTGTGATAGCATTTTGTGGGCCCCTAGCAAATGTAGAGTTGGAGGGACCCCTTGGGCATTTTCAGTCTAAGTATCAGCCTGTCACTGCCACCCTTCCTAGGCAGCCTTTTAGATCATGCTGTAAAGTTTTAAGAGTAGTACACCTGACCCGTATCTACAGTGGACTTGTATTACAACAGGCCTGTGATACCACATTATGTTGGCCTAGCTCACAAAAGGACATTCACGGTTCCGTGCATTTAGTTGCAACAATGATGCTTTCCAGCTACTCTCTGTACATGGCTGGAGTAAAGTGAAATGCGGCCCTAGGCACTTCCTACTGTTTTACCCCCCCCCCCCCCGACACACACAAATGCACATCCTCCAGTGCTCTCCTCTGCTTGTCCGCACAACATGCACATAACTTTTTTTCTTCCTTTGCTTACGTTTTGCCTTAACCTTCCACTTTATCAAGCAGCCATAAGTTTCTGTATGCTCTGAAGTGCATTTTAAAGATTTTTCTTTTTTACACATTTTCATCCAGTAATGGGTGGCATGATTAAGGAAAGAATTTCATAGTTGCTGTTCAACTTCAGTTTTCCTTGAATCTGTTCAACACACCTTTCATGACCAAGACAGATGTCTATACACACTGAGCCGAGTGGAGGAGGGTCATTGACTACAACTCTGATCTGAGATGTATAACAATAGGTAGCCTTTATTTTTTGGTTTATTTATACTGGTTATTGCTTCTAGCAATTTTTATATAGCACTTTTTATTGCCTGCTGCATACTTTGTACTGTATTTTATTGCTATTAACTAATCTGCACGGTTAAACTAAAATCGTCTGCCTTACAGGGCTGAGAAATAATTTATTTAGTGTCACACTGTTTGCAAAGCTTTATAGCTAGTTTCACTGTGTGAAAGGTATTAACAGGAAATTTTCTGTACTTGTTAAGCACCTATTTGTTTGTTCTGATTTCCTGCCAAGGAGTGTAACATATAACTGATTTGTTTGCAGTTAAAATCATTCTGTAGAGTCTCCTTGCTCCTTTATCTGTTTAAAAACTTTCATTTTGTGGCTCACTGCTGTTCTGCTGTGATAAACATTTATGTAGTGTTTACTGTCTAAGAGTGTAGGTTAGCTGCTTTAGTATTGTACCCCACCCTCCCTTCAGGTTGGTGTCTTGCTGTTATACTTGGTGGCTTTGCAGTTGCCCACCCCTACTGTAAATTTGATCTGGGACACTCCTCCCAGTCTAGTGTCATTAGCTCATTCTACCTAAGACAGACAGACAACATCTGAGAAGGCCAACCCACTTAGTTTCTTTCCTTCTGTTCCTCCTATCTCCCTTTCTTAAAAAACAAAAATAAAT
The DNA here is from genome assembly GCF_019279795.1 of Protopterus annectens. NCBI lineage: Eukaryota > Metazoa > Chordata > Ceratodontiformes > Protopteridae > Protopterus > Protopterus annectens. Next base: position 740,468,897 of record NC_056734.1, on the reverse strand, counting down.
TGCCTGAATCTCGTGTTCTGACTGTGCTTCTCAACATTTTGGAAGTATAGAGTATATTTACTGCATGTATAAAACTCTATTTGCCTTAATAGTGCTACAACTCAAGTGCTCTAGGTTGCACTGCATCTGAATTGTTCGTGTTTTAGCTGCTTTTCTGTGTATGTAGATTTTTCTGTATATGTAAACTAGCTTACTTATTCTACTGTATAACTGCCTCAAATCATTTTTTTCAGTTGTGCACTTGCCTCATTTAAAAAGTTTTAAATTGCTAATTTTGTAGAGTTATAATTGCATTTACTGTTTAGGGCTACACAATCATGTGTGTTAACCTTTTCTGTGTTTATTTACTGTATTATTGCATTGTTTAGCCTGTCTTAACCAAAATTGCATTGTTTAGCTTGTCTTGACCAAAAACATACTGTCCTGTTTGCTCATTTCCCACCTTTCCTAGCTAGTATAGTCCAGATCCCAGGCGTTGCTGGTTTCAGGACTTTATTTTCTGTGTTCAGAGCTATCCAGACCTTGCTGTGGTAGAGGGGAAGTCCTGCTGCTTACCATTGGGAGTGGTGAGCATTGTACTGCCCATCTAACACTAGAGGAGTGGTTTCTAGCTCTGAAAGTGTAATTTTTATTAACCATTGTGGGCTGATTTCCATGCCTTTCAACTTTCTGGCTTAAAAACACGTCTGTGTGCTTATTTTTCTCATCATGCAACACCGTGGGGCTATGGTTAAACTATTCTAGGTGCCAGAAAGTTTGCTCTTCAAATTTTCACTTAGAACTAGCTGGTTTCTCAGTAGTAGCACTAAAATCTGAACCCCTGTGACTAGCACTTGCTCTAGGACCTGCTGGAAAGGACTAGGAAGCTTTAAACTGATTTAATAAGGATACATTAATTGTAGGCATTAAACAGCCTATAACTGCAAAGTACCCTGCAAAGGTAAGGAAAAACAGCTCTTATACTTTACAAAAAAGCACCTAAACAGGCATGTGTAAGGTTCAGCTTCCTGTTATTTCTCCTGTCCACCTGGTGAATCTGGGTATACTGGGACAATGCAGCAACTGCCTTATGTACACAGACAACCCTCTCCTCCTACCACCCAACACTGCAACCTGAGAGATGCACTTGCATAGCCAAACTGGAAGCAACGCGCTCTCCTGCCAAGGTTGTGCTAGGCAGTTGAGGAGAGGGTTAACACCTGCACTACACCTCAAGCAACACATAGCCCTTCAAAACCCACACCAACAGCACCCACACATAGCAACACTAAACCCACAAATGCGGAGGCACTTGACATTAACCTGCCCAAGCAACAAGGACCTCCGAATCTGAAACACAAACGCCAGTCACAATCAAAGTGACACACAGCACCAGTGTGCCACCCAACAACAGCCCCTAAGGCAAGACACCGTACCCAACACTTTAATCATAGGTGACTCTCTAGTCAGGCACGCTGATGTCCCACTCACCAGGCTGAACAAGGAGAAAATTAGTCAGCTGCTAGTCTGGTACCAGGATCTGCCACATAACGCATGCACTCGGGTCACTCCACAACAAGTACAAATACGACTCTGTCATTGTCCATGTTGGAGTGAATGACTTGAGATGTACCTCCCTGGATTACATGAAAAGAGGACATGGAAAAGCTCTCGGATCATGTGGCCCAGGCAGGTATGACCCTAGCCCTGAGTAGCTTCCTGCCTTCACCCAGAATAATACAACAGTATAAGGACAAAATGATTTGACTTCAACAATTGGCTAAGCTTCTAGTGTCATTCAAAGGGGACCCAGTATGTCTGCCTGGGATGACATAATCGAACCACGATGCTTTGCCAGAGATGGTCTGCACCTGTCACCCCTGGGATTCAGGCTACTGGCTAAAGCTCTTGCCACCCCTATAGTGCCTTTTTTAGGCAAGGTTCAAAGGACAAAACCACCACTGTAACAGATACAAGCATGCAAAATCTGAAGGTAATGCTACTCAATGCTAGAAGTCTAAACTTCAAAATGCACTCTCTCTCAAGGCACTCCTAAAAATGGAGAACATAGATATCTGTGCAGTAACTGAGACCTGGTTTAAGGCTCCAGAGAGCATCCCTGCAATACCAGGCTACAACTCTTACCACACTTTTCGGCCACCAAACCAAGACCGAAACACTAAAGGTGGAGGAGTGTCCATATTCACATCTCCAGGCTAGTTGCCCAACACAGTGCATCTGAAATTCTCCAGGTGCAACTAACACAAGGTAAGACTGCATTCCAAATTGTAGCTTGCTACAGATCCCCCACCATGCCCCAAGATTCTCACTATACCTTTCTAAACGTACTGGAAAATATAAGATACAACCAAACACCCTAATACTGGGTGATTTCAGCTACCCTGCCATTAATTGGGAAAACTACTCTGGTACCCACACCTTTTCCCAACGGTTCTTGGAATTCATAAATTCCAATGCCCTGGATCAGCTAATCCATTGTCCCACCAGGGGCTCCAATATCATAGACCTGGTCATTACCAAGATGGGAGATGCTCCACACCAGTGGTCACCACCTCATTGGTTAGGTCCGACCATAAGCAAATCACCCTTGACTTCCACATCCCACCCCCCCACACCCCCACCCCCAGTAAGGAAACCTCTGTTAAAAAAAAAAAAAAAAAACTTCTCCAAAGCCAACTTCATGCTACTCAAGTCAGAATTGACAAACGTCATGACACCCATGCAGACGGGAGCTGAAAGTTCGACTGCTAAATCCTACACTAAGGCACTGTACGAGCACATCCACTTGTGCATGAATCATGCCATCCCAAATAGAACCAATATGCTCTCCTCCAACAAAAGGAAGCCAATCTGGTGGTCCCCTGCCATAAAAAACTATACAACAGAAGGAAGAAACTGTTGCAGAAAAGAGGAAAATCCCAGGATGCAAAAACTCCCTTACCAGCCTCAGTAAGAAGCTGAGATCCCTCATAAAATCCTCCAAAGCTAGTTACGAAAATAAAATTGCCAAAGTTTCCAAAGACAACCACATGGCATTCTATAGTTATATGTCAAGAATCTAAATGGCAATGCTCAGATCTGCTCTGAGCTACAACAGAATGGTATTAAATATATTGATCCCAAGGATATTGCCACTATCCTGGCAAATCGATTTAGTGCAATCTTTACCCTCCTTTCACCCCCTAAGGGGCCCCTCTCAATACCAAAAGATTGCCAAATTCCAGTAGTCACGGCCACACAGGAAGAAACCGCACTCTCCAAAGCTAAGAATACAGCATCCATGGGACCAGGTGACATCCCAGGCTGTGTACTACGTGAAATACAAAATTAACTGGCACCTCACCTAAGTGTCATGTTTAATCATAGCCTCACCTCAGGCTTTGTGCTCACTGAGTGGCGCACAGCTACAGTTATCCCACTATACAAGGGGGGATCCACCTTGGATCCCAGGAACTACCATCCCATCATTCTGTTGAGCCTGATCTGCATGGGCATGGAATGCATTATCATGGAACTTATAAACAAAGACATTGGCAACCTTCAAACACTGGACCCCCAGCCAGTTTGGGTTCGTGAAGGGCCGATCTTGACTCCTGAACCTGATTGACTTCTTCAAATCAGTCTCCAGAGCTGTGGACGAGAGTAAGGTGGTCCCCACAGCCTATCTGGACCTCACCAAGGCGTTAGACACCATCCCCCACTCTGGAATCATAGATAAACTTTCTAAGCTGGGCATAAATCCCTACGTCACTCTATGGGTTGCCAACTGGCTTACTGACCGAACCCAGACTGTAAAAGTAGCCAACTCCAAATCCAGCTCCAGACAAGTGGAGTACCTCAGGGTTCAGTCCTGGGGCCAGTCTTTTTTGGCATCTATTTCTCTGAAGTACAGGCCAACACTAAGAGACTCTGGCTAACAAAGTTTGCAGATGACTGCAAACTGAGAGCCATTATTGAATCCCCAAATGATGTGGATATTCTACAAAAGGGCCTTACAGAAACAGATGCTTGGTGCCAGAGCCATGGGCTCAAGCTTAATGCCAAGAAATGTATAGTTATCCCCTTTGGAAAAAAACATGTACCCATGAATTACCACATAGATGGCAGTACAATAAACACCGAAAGTGTGATGATAGACTTAGGGACACAAGTGGACAGTGGTCTCACTTGCGATAACCACATCACCACAACAGTCAGGAAATCCTATGTGGCACACCTAATCACTAAGGGCTTTTCATCCAGAAAAAAGGAGGTCATTGTCCCTCTGTACTCATCCCTCATTGAGCCCATTATAGAGTACAATGCCCCGTTTGGTAAGTACCTCACAAGACATCTGCAATAGCTGGAAAGGACGCAGAAATACCTCACTAAAAGAATCAACAGGCCTAAAGCAGTTGCCCTATGCTGACAGTTTAAAAAAGCTCCAGCTATACTCTGTGGTATATCTTCTACTCAAAGGTGATCTCTGCTTAACATACAAGGCCATGCCAAACCCTGAGCTGTTGGACATGCTCCACTTAAAGAAATCCCAATCCCTCAGAGCCACAAGTTCCAGGGATCTAAACCTTGTCATCACAATGAACAAAACATGCTTGAGGGATAGGTTCCTGACCCAGAGACTTCCCATACTCTGGAGTAGACTGCCATACATGTCAAAGCAGAGCATCTCATTGGCCCTCTTCAAAAGGAACCTTGACGATTGGATGGGAGATAGGAAATTCACCCCAGAGAGTCACGTCAGTCTCCCTGTTAGACAGGGCTCCAGGGAAGTAAATATTGTGGGAAGAAATGTCCAAGGAATTGTTATGGCTAGACTTGCATAGGCCCTAGGGCCGATAGCCTAGTACCAACCTTTGAACCTATAAGAAACCATAGTAATAACCATTTAGAAAAAAAAACCTCCATTAAGCTGTGGCTCCCAAGAAGCCATAGGGCTATAGATGCTCTGGGAAACATTTTAGAGCATTTTCCCAAGCTTTTAATCCTATTATGACCTAAACAAAAATAGTGAGCAAGAAAAGAATTTCAGCCTTATTTTTTTCTTTCACGGTAGACAAGTTGTGCCCAGGGCTTAACGTGCGAAGCTGACAAAATAGTTGCTTACAATACAGTAACAAGCCAGTTTTTGTGGGGGATGCACACATCCTGTCAGGGAATACTGCCTGCTTCCCTAACTCCCAAAAAGAGACAGTAACTACCTGTGCATGCCTCTGGTGTTGTATTGGGATGAAAACAGAGGTTCAAATGGCCACAGTCATGTAGTTCAGGTGACAGCTGTCATACATATGTCTACACACTGCTTACCCTTAACACTCAGACAGTAGCTTGTATAAGTGCCTGATGTGTGATTGTGAGAAGTGAAAAAATGATTACGGTAATGTATTTCACTTTATTGCTCTTACACAGTGAATTACTCGTACACAAGCTATAGTAATCTTCTTTGAACACCTCTGAGATCTGTGAAAAAAGTGAAGGAAACAATGACCACACTGTCCCCAGCTCAAACACAAGCTATAATAAGCTCCTGTGCCCTCCTATAAGGTTTGACTGGGGTCTATGGTTAATCATAGATAGAAATAAACATTGAACAGCTGTTCATCGAACGGCCATCCATTGGACATGCAGTTATGAGACAATGAAAGTAACTACTTGGCCAACACTTCCCCATCTCATGCAAGGCAGTATTAGAAACCCCTTTTCCCCACTGTAGTGTGGTCTCCGAATTGGTATATATAGTAAGGCGGGTTGTTGGGGGTGAAGCTCCTCACCCGGGTTGGTTTGAAATATTTGTGTGCGAGACAGGGAAGTGTTGGCCAGGTAGTTACTTTCCCTGACTCACAACTGCCAGTTTGATGGAGGGCTGTTTAAAGAATAGCTGTTCATTTCTTTTGATAATTTGGTTTGACTACAGTGAAAATTTAAAAAAAAAAATGGCCACACAATCCCCAACAGCAACCTTCTGTGCATACACATCTGAGCATGGCTGGTTTTAGAATGGGTGTGGTTGAGAGTAGAGGCTACCACTAAGTCAAAATCCATGTATATAGTCTGAGGAGTGGCGGCCACCAGACGCCTAGAAGATCTATGTGTGAATGTTCTCTGACTATATATTCCATACTGTTGAAATACAATGACTTGTTAATTGCATTTTTTACTGCTACTTTGAAGAATAATGTATGTGTGCTGGCATTAATGGGCATGTGCATAGATGAAAATCTGTGATGGCTTACAAATATAAACACGCATAAGCCATGGCAGTACTAGTTTTGTACTTAATTCAGCAAATAACCGTATATTGTGCAACACAGATACTGCCATACCAGATCAGTGACTGTTTAGCAGTCATCAAACAGCAGCAGGGATAAGTCACTTTCATTTTGCTCATTGAGGAGTAATGCATATATACCCATCACTGTTGATGATTTTGCTTCATAATTTTGCTCTGTCCCTTCATGAAAAGTTTAATTTGCTGGTAAAGCATTCAGGAATACAGACTGTCGATAAATCCAGATGTCAGAGGCTCATACTTATTGTCCCGAAAATGCATGTTGATGAAAAATGTGTACTGTTTTCTGTTTAAGTGAATGAGAGTAATATTTATAATGTGCTCCTGACTGAGAGACTTTATTCTGCCATTATTTTTGGCTTTGCCCAGAATTCTTGAGCAAAGAAGTTGAGTTACAGTATCTGGTGGTCCTTCTAGTCATCTGTTGCATTATTCTTTACATGAGGGAGTTGCCTGCCCAGGCGACCCGACATCGGCCAGTATACCAAAGATCTGAAGTAGTTGACTTAATTTGATCATCAACCTGTGGGTGTCTGATCTGGACTGGATCCTGGATGGCAGCTTCATCAGCATCTGATCCGAGCTCCAAGCTCCTCCCCTTAGCCATAATACCCCCCATCTCCTTCCTTCCCTCAGATCTCGTTTGCGGTGGCTTTGCCAAGCAATATGGTCTTAGAGCTCCAGGCATGGTAGGCACTTCCTTTTTTTGTGGGTGTTAGAGTTTGCTGTAAGTGTAGGTAGCTTTCTTCTGTTCTTTGCCTTTCCTCCCCTTCGTTTTGCGTCATGTTTTCTGTTTAAAAAGTTTTTTCTGTGCTGTAGGTAGAGTAGGCCTTTATCTCCCTTTCCCCCTCCTTGCAAGTGAGTTGTGTGAGAGTGTAGTGTTGGGGATGGGTAGCGTAATGTTTTGGTACATCATACCTTCTTGTTGGCATGGCAGATCAGGCCAAGCTAGTTTTCAGAAAGTGCACAGAATGTGGCCATAAGTTGTCCCTGGCGGATGGCCACACTCTGTGCGCTGTGTTTGGGGGGCAGCCCATCTTTCTTCAAACTGCCCTATTTGTGCGGGGTTCAACCCCGGGGCCCTAAAGGATCGTAGGGTAAAATTGATCCTCAAGGTACTTCTCCCTGCTATGGAGTCAGCTACCTCTACTTCTGTTGCGGTCATGGCCATGACCGCCCCTTCTACATTAGCCACCGTCTCTTCCTCTCCTTCCCGGGCCAGGACTCAACCTCCTGGACAGAGGCCTGTGTATAAGGAGTCAAAAAAAAGAGAGGAGCAAAGACCGAGAGAGAGAGAGAGACAAAGGGAGGAAGAGATCCTCAGGCTGGTCAGATCTGGTGGATCCTCCTCCTAAACAGCCAGTGTTTTCCAGGCCAGCTTTTCTTCGGCTCCGATCGCTGAGATTTTCACTGGAAGAGCTTCGACCTCTTTCTAGGGCCTCCGCACATCAACCCTCCTGGTCGGCGTCCGTGGCCTTGTTGCTGTGAAGCGGACACAGACAAAATGATGCAAAGGTTTATTCGCACCCAGATTCAGATGGGGGTCTTGCCAGCACCCTCTCCCTCTGGAGGGGGGAGCTCACTTCCTGTTTTTGCCCGGATATCTCCTTCTCCAGTCTGACCCCCCAGTATCTGAGTTTTTGGATCAGAGAGGTCCCGGAGTCAAGGGATCGGAGCCAGTGGTACCATGTACCACAACGCCAGCCATTACCTTGAGTGTGTCTGATCCAACTGGTTCGGACCTGAGCAGCTCTCTGAGCTGAAGCCTGGGCATTAGATCTGAGGGATTGGGTCCTTCTCCTTTGGCTCCAATGCTGTCGGGTCACATCTTACCCCTCTGTATCTCGGCTCCATCGGGCTTCTCTGATCTCCATGCCAGATCCGGGGAGAGCAGTTTTCTTGTCAGTTTCTCAGGAGGCTCGCTCTCCTCCTGCTGCTTTCGGCGTGGTGGACAGAGTTATCTCCAGGGGATGGAGGTCCCTGATCATATCATTGGATTACACCCTGACTCCCTTGCCTCTGGGTGTGTCTTCAGCCATTTTGCCCATGCAGGGACAGCCCGTGCTCGATGTGCCCCAGACCGTCTCCCTCGAGGAACCACAGGTAGTTTGAGCCCTCTCCGGAGAGTCCCAAAGAAGAGATTCCTTGCAAGTGAACGTGCAAAAGGAGGCACCTGGACTCCTCCCCAGAGTCCATCACTGAGGATACCGATTTGGAGGAAGGGGAAGGTTCTCCCAGATAATCCCCTGACACTGTCTTTTTTGGAGACATCGTGGAAGTCCTGCAGCAGTGGGGGTCTTGGTCTACCCCCAAGCCTTCCTCTGACGGGTCTGTGTTCCTGGAGGCCTTCGACACAGGTTCATAGGTTGGTACTAGGCTATCTGTCCTAGGGCCTATACAAGCCTAGCCATAACATTTCCCTGGCTATTTCTTCCCACACTATTTACTTCCCTGGACCCCTGTCTAGCAGGGTGACTGACATGATCTCCTGTCTACCTCCTGGGTGTCCCCCTCCCCGGTTCCCTTGGACCTTATTACCACCAGGGCATGGGAAGGAGTCTAACACCGTGGAGCCAATCCCCAGGCCTCCCGAGAAAATCCTGAGCCCTGCAGTAGACAGACGTAGTTGGAACAAGGGGTTTCCCAGTGGATGCCATGGTGGTAGCGGCTGCCACTAAGAAAGATCTATCCCAGGAAAGTTCTATGGTCCATCCTCCCGACCGAGATTCCAGGACGATGGATTGTCTGGGAAAGCAGACATATGCTTCAGCCACATTTTCTATAAGGACGCTGAATTATTTGGCCCACGTAACTAGTCTACAGTGAAACCTGGTCAAGGAGTTCACTGAGTCGTCCCCAGAGTCCATGTCAGCGGAGGATAAACGCACATTCTCTGCGCGAATGGACACTAACAAAGCAGTTACTAATATGTTGATGTGCCACCTCTCACATGCTACTGAAGGAGCAGCAAGGGCAGATGGGTCAGGTGTTGCTATGAGGCGACACGCCTGGCTTAGGCTTTGAGTTCACGGAACCCTTTAAAGGTGTATTTTGTGAATGCCCCATACTATGATTCTTCCTTGTTTGGAAAGACGGTTCGTGAGACGGTCCAGAGTGTGAAGGACGGAAAGACACTGCCATCAGGATCCGCTTCTCCCCAAAGATCATTTTCCAAGAATCGAAGGGGGCAAATGAAGATATGGTTCCGGAAGTCTCAGTATTCCCGGGACACACTAGACTCACCTTCCCCTAGAGGCAGAGGGGGTCAGGACAGATGCCAGCCCAGAGGCAGGGGGGTTTCAGAGCAATTTAGGGTCTCGAGAACCGTTCTCGGACAGGCCCGCGCAGCAGGTCTGAAGGGTTGCCTGACTGCTGTGCTCTAGAGGCAGTTGGGGTCACTTTTTTATGCACCTGACTGCATGGGAGTCCATGTCATCAGACCCGTTGGATGCTTCAAATAATATCCAGAGGTTATACCATTCCCTTTCTGACTTATCTCGTTTCCCCAAAACACCTCCCGGACGTTCCACCCACTCAAAGGGAGGCAGCAACACTCGAAATAAAAAAGCTGCTAAGGAAACAAGTCATCCAGATCTGGCATCTATTCCAGGATGTCCTTCAAGGATGCAACTGCAGTCCTGACATATGGGTTGTCCTGCCTCAGGCAGCCCTTCGGTTGGCCGGATTTCAAAGTCTGGGTCCGGCGTAGGCTGATGTCGCCCTTTCCCCGACGTCAGAGCGCCTGGGGTATAAAAGCGTCAGCCGATGCCATCTTCCCCAGTCTTTCTTGCCACGCGGTGCCCGAAGCAGAAGCAGTTCGCAAGTGCCAGTCAACCAGCTCCTGTGTTTTCAGCTACTGAAGTCTTCAAAAAAGCTAAGTATCCCGTTGGGGACCTTTTCTTGCCTCAGCCGATGTCAGTTAAAACTGTAAAAGTTAATAATTGTTTAACTTGTGGGAAACAAATACCTCATAAGGATTTCCACTCTTACTGCTTACCCTGCCTAGGCACAGAACACAACGTTTCGGCCTGTACAGCTTGTGCTTCTTTCAATAAACGCACTCTTAGGCGTCGGACAGAGTTTGCACAGGATTATTTTGGGGAAGATTTCTGTTATATCATGCCGTTGGAGCTTCCAACAGCACATTTACCTAAAAAACGGAAGGATAAGGACCGACACCCGCGGTCTCGGCCGACACCACGCTTAGGCCTACCGCGAGGGTCTCTGTCTCTTCTGAGCCAGTTTCACAACTGCTACAGACCGACGACACCGCCCCACCGGTTACTTCGGTACCGGAGGCCAGCTCGGTGCCGGTTTCTGTTCTCCCCTCTGAGACTGTAGCCCAGGATATTTCTGACACCATTTCAGTGGATAAGACTACTCCCAACACGCGGGGCTGCCAGGCCTCCTGTGTCTATGTCCATTAAGGCCTACACACGTGCTAAGGCTGCCAAACAGGCTAAGTCTCTCCCTCCAAGATCTGTTTCTCTGGAATCCACTTCTGGTTCTCAAATTTTAAGTTTAGCTGAGGACCTTATTTCTTTAATTAGGGGTTCTCAGCCACATCCAGATAGAGGCTCTCAGCCGCCTTCTGTCAAGAGGCCTAGGGTTGAGCAGGTAGATCCTCCGATGAGGCCTCAGGTGATTCTGCACATTCAGACTATCAGGAGGAGGCCTTCCCGGCCTACGAGGATTCTGATGCGGAGGAATCCATTCCCTCTGCTTCTCCTCCTGAGGAGTTTTCCTTTGGAGAAACGCTTCATTCCATGAGGGAACACTTCCAATGGCAAGGCCAAGAATACTCAGATTCTAGAAAAAGGTTAAGGGAATTTTTAAAGCTACCTCAGCATAGACCCTTAGCTATTCCTCCAGTTTTAAATGTTTTAGATGATGTGTACTTAGAATCTAGTGTTTCCCCTGACTCCCTCCCCCCTGCCCCTGTCAAGCCAGACAGGTACTACAGGGTCCCAGACACACATCAATTTCTGTACAAGGGCCATACTGCTGACCCTGAAACTATTTCTCAGGGGCCTAAGTGGGTTTCCTCCACAACTGCTAAGAATCCACTTCCTTCGGAAAGAGATTCTAGAGCTTTAGAAAGGTGGGGCAAGAAAGTATATACATCTTCCACCCTTTCTATGTGAGCATTAAATTGTCAATTTCATATGATTCAGTATCAGGAATACATGTTGGATGACTTGCAAAAGAAATTGGCTTCCACTGAACCATTAGATAGAAAGGGGTTACAGGAATTGGTTCATAATACTCAGCAGGTTAGCAACCATTTCCTTCAGTGTGGATATGATGCATTGGAAGCTTCATGTAGAGCAGCAGTGACAGGTGCGGTCATACGTAGACATGCTTGGTTAAAGGAACAAACATTGCCAGACCATGTGAAAATTAAGCTTTTGGATGCACCACTAGAGAAACATAAGCTATTTGGTGCTACTGCACAAGAGGTTTTAAAGAAAATGGAGGAAAAGGCAAAATCAGTGCAAACAGTCAAAGATTTCCTCCAGGTACAGCCTCCAAGATTCAGCAGGAATTGGCCTTCTAAGCATTGGTCCTTTCCAGACACAGACAAATTTCAGAGGCAAAAACAGACGTGGCAGAGGTAGAGGGCAAACTCGAGGCTCCTACAGAGGACGTCAATGGCAGCCTCCGAACCAGAGAGGTGGGGCAGGACCTTCCACTGCTCCACAGGGACAATCGCAATGACTTGACTTGGAGTCCGCCATCCAGGGCTCAATTAGAAGCACCTTTGGGTGGAAAATTATCTTTATTCTCACAAAATTGGCACAATATTACAAAGGACAAATGGATACTGGACATAATAGACAAAGGATACAGATTCCATTTTCATACACTACCAACAAGACATGGCCGGCCAAACCTGCCACCAAATCAAAGGGCAGAGGCATTCAAACAAATAACAAACCTACTTCAAATAAGAGCAATAGAAAAGGTTCCTTCTGCAGAACAAGTCCAAGGATTTTATTCAAGACTGTTCCTTGTTCCAAGAAAAGAAAACCAATGGAGACCCATTCTGGACTTGTCCACTCTGAATACTTACCTTATTGTGCCAAAATTCAAAATGCTGACTTTACAGCAACTCCTTCCCATGCTGGGCAAGGGGTCTTGGCTGGTAACTCTGGACCTCAAGGAGGCATACCTGCATGTCCCAATCAGACAAAGTTGCAGAAGATACCTCAGATTTTTTGCAGGATCAGAGCATTATCAATTCTCAGCATTGCCCTTTGGCTTATCTGCTGCGCCCAGAGTGTTCACGAAATGCCTAGCATCATTAGTTGCACATTGCAGATTTCAGGGGATACAAATATACCCTTACCTGGACGACTGCCTTATACAAGTGGACAGCCAACAAGCCTTGTTAAAAAACTTGGACTATGTCATTCACCTACTGCAGGCCTTGGGATACACAGTCAATATTCAGAAATCAATTCTCGTACCATTCCAACAAATATCTTTCCTGGGTGCCACACTGGACACAAACACCCAGATGGCGTTTCTGACAAAAGAAAAACAAAAACAATTACCAGAATACTTCAGAAAATTGGCAACACACACCCAGATGACTGCAATGAAAATCCTGCAGGCCCTGGGTTTCATGGCATCTTGCATTCTTCTGATTCCACACGCAAGGCTGCATATGAGGAAACTACAGTGGTATCTAAAAAGTCTATGGTCTCAACACAGCCACAGGCTGGAAGCATTGATCCCACTCATTCCATGCCTTCAAAAGGAATTTCTGTGGTGGGCTCAAGCAAGCCAGATAAACAAAGGTCTGCCTTTCAGCAAGCCTCATACAGGTCAAACCATAACAGACACCTCAGACCATGGATGGGGGCGCACATGGAGGGCAGATGCATTCAAGGACAATGGACACAAAAAGAAAAGCACCTGCACATCAACCAAAAAGAAATGCTGGCAGTGATACATGCAATCAAGGCCTTCGAAAAGTTCATGCATCAGGGCCATCTACTAATAAAGACAGACAATACCACAGTTATGTGGTACATAAACAAGCAAGGAGGTACCCATTCCTACCCTCTTTGCAGACTGGCAATGAATCTCTGGGATATTTCCCTACAATTGAAAATAGAGCTACAATCCCAGTTTGTACCAGGGAAGGACAATGTTCTGGCGGACAGCCTAAGCAGAAACATCATGGATCCACACGAATGGATGTTGCATCCAGACATTTTCTTACAAATAACTCAAGCATGGGGAAGGCCGGATATAGATCTTTTTGCCTCCCACCTCAATCACCATCTGAAAAAGTTTTGCACAAGGACATACCACCCTCAAGCATGGAAGGTGGACACACTCTCCTTCAGTTGGAACTCTCTAACACTATATGCCTTCCCACCTCTTCCTTTGATGACCAAGGTGTTACTAAAGATCAAGACAGAGCAACCGAAAGTCATACTGATAGCTCCAGACTGGCCAAGACAACACTGGTACCCACTGCTACGGAGCTTGACACACCAATCCATGGCTCCTTCCTCAATGGCTACTTCTTCTGACACAGCACAATTACAGGACACTACACCCCAGCTTGAAAACATTGAAGCTGACAGCTTGGAAGATTCCATGACTGTTCCTCAGGATACACTTTCCAAAAGGGTAAAAGATATCATCCTAGAGGCGCGCAGACCTTCCACTAGAAAAACATACTCAGCAAAATGGAAGAGATTCCTTATCTGGAACAGAAAAAAGGGTCAAGACCCATCAGTGATGAGCATTCCACAGATCCTAGAATATTTGGCTGAAATGCTCCACAATGACCTTTCATATTCTTCCATAAAAATACATGCTTCAGCAATATCTGCCAAATATAACACTGATCCGCCTGTATTTTCTCACCCATTACTAAGACAGTTTCTAAGAGGTATAAAGAACATCAACCCTCCAAGGAAACCACCAGTGCCTGCATGGGACCTCAACTTCATGCTGGAAAAATTAACTCTTCCTCCCTTTGAACCAGCAGCATCTTCAGAGTTGCAATTTCTGTCTTGGAAGACAGCTTTCCTTCTGGCAGTAACCTCAGCAAGAAGAGTCTCTGAGCTACAGGCCCTTATGGCAATACAACCATTTCTCATTTTTCATCAGGACAGAGTTTCTTTGAGAACCAATCTGTCATTCATGCCAAAGGTGGTATCCAGGGTGTCCCTGAATCAAGCTATTCACCTGCCTACCTTTCCCAATCCTCAAAATAAAGGAGAGACTTCTGCACACCTTGGACATGCACAGACAGTTGCGCTACTACTTGGACAGAACAAAGTCTTTCAGAAAATCTGACCAGCTTTTTGTAGCTTACGCTGCTGGATTGCAGGGAAAAGCAATTTCCAAACAGACAATTTCTAAATGGATTGGAAATTGCATTCGATTCTGCTACTCTTTACATGGAAAAACTGTGCCATCTGACATCAGGCCACATTCCACCAGAGCTACAGCCACTTCCACAGCCTTTTTACGAGGAGTGGCAACAAAGGACATTTTAGAAGCTGCTACATGGAGCTCTGTGCATACATTTTCCAAACATTACAACCTGCCTTTATATTCCAGATCCAGATCAGGGTTTGCTTCTGCAGTCCTGCAGGGCATTTTAGCTACACCATCTTTGTCTTAGTGCCTACCACCCCCAGGTTGGCTGTGGTATTCAACCCATATGTCAGGACTGCAGTTGCATCCTTGAAGGACATAGTACAGTTTTGTACCTACCATAAATGTAGATGTCCGATAGGTATGCAACTGCAGTCAGGTTTTCCCTCCCACCTACCCCTCTGTGGTATTCTTTTGGGTTTCTACCCCTCATTTTAGCTACCTGGGGTAATCTTTTATGGTGTATTTGTTTTTATGTTGCTGTACTTGTCTGGAATTTTTTCTCTATTTTCAAAATTTAGCCTTCCTTACAGGGCACCTGGCATCTGGGGCAAGAAACACTGAAGAAGATGGCGTCTGCTGACGCTTTTATACCCCAGGCGCTCTGACATCGGGGAAAGGGCGACATCAGCCTACGCCGGACCCAGACTTTGGAATCCGGCCGACCGAAGGGCTGCCTGAGGCAGGACAACCCATATGTCAGGACTGCAGTTGCATACCTATCGGACATCTACATTTGTGGTAGGTACAAAACTGTACTTTCTTTTTGGTGCCAAAAAAGACAGGGGACTTGATGCGTATTCTGGACCTTTCCACTCTAAACCTGTCAGTTGCCAAAGAGAAGTTCTGGATGGTCACTCTGCAATCTATCCTGCCTTACATGCAGGAGAATGACTGGATGTGCTCCATAGATCTCCAGGATGCATACTACCACATCAAAATGCACAGGCACTCCAGGAGGTTCATCCACTTCCGGCTAGGGGCCAATCACTATCAATTCCGAGCCCTAACCTTCAGTCTCACCACAGCCCCCAGGGTGTTCATCAAGGTCGTGGCAGTAGTAGTGGCTCACCTAAGGTTTAAGGGGATACAGGTCTACCAGTACCTGGACGATTGGCTCCTTTCCACTCCCACCAGACATCTCCTTTGTCTGGCCAGAGACTATTTCCTTAAATTCTCAGATTTGCTGGGCATTACAATCAACATATCCTAGTCTTCCCTAAACCCTGTTCAGGTCTTAGACTACATAGGAGCAAGAATCGATACATTAAAAACCATGGTAATTCTGACTCCAGAGAGTCTGAAACTTACGACTTCATGTGTTCGTGATCCTTCAGTCTTGCTTCCTCCAGCCAAGGCAGTTTTAAGAGCCCTGGATTCCATGGCAACCACCATTACTCTTCTCCCCTGTGGTTGTCTTCATATGCGGGTTCTGCAGTGGACACTAGCAGTCCAATCGTCTTTATTGGATATGCTGCTGATGCATCGTATTCATATAAGCAACACATGCAGGAAGTCCCTCTGGTGGATACGCTCCCCGGAGCTAGTCAAGGGACAGACATTTATAGCAGCCCCTCCCCAAGCCATGGTAACCACGGATGCCTCATAACTAGGGTGGAAGGGCATTGCTCGGACAGGACAGTCCAAGGCACGTGGTCCCTTAACGAGACCAAATTGCATATCAACATTCTAGAGATGAGGGCAGTCTTGTTAGATGTGCAGGCCCTTCACGCCTTTCTTCCTCTGGGAAATATTACAATTCAGGCAGACAATGTCAGTAGTCTGGTACATCAACAAGCAGGGAGGAACCAAATCTTACTGCCCTTTGTCGCAAGGCCATGAGAGTGTGGGATTGGGTGATCTCCACCAGCCATTTTCTGGTAGCAACACACATTCTGGGTCAATCCAAAATACCGGTGGACAAACTGAGCAGAACTATTCTAATGCCTTACATGTGGTCTCTGAGTCGTCCTGTAGCGGAGCAAATTTTCCTCGAGTGGGGTCGGCCTTACTGCGATCTCTTCACATCTCCTTCCAACACAAAGTGCAGCAAGTTCTTTGCTCTGACACACACACACACACACACACACACACACACACACACACACACACACACACATGGAATCCTCCAGGGATACTCCGGTCCATGCTTGTCCTCCCGGTCTTCTTTTTGCTTATCCTCCTTTACCTCTCATGACAAAATTTCTCCAGAAGGCTCGCCAGTTGTGGAGTAGAGTCATCCTCATTGCCCCATTCTGGCCTCGCCATTTCTGGTTTCCCTGTCTTTGGTCTCATTTGATAGTTTGATCTTGGATCCGATACCAGATCTCATTTTGCACCCTTCGAGGGTCCCTCATCCAGACCTGGGCAGTCTGAAGCTCACTGATTGGCTGCTCCAGTTCCCTTGATTCCCGGTCTGTATTCCCCGGTCAAGACTATTCTGGTGGCAGCTCATAAATAGTCTACCAGAAAGACATACCGTAGTAAATGGAAGCGTTTTTCTATCTGGGCTTCTCAGAGGGATTTGGACCATTTCACAGCTCGTGTTCCAGTGGTCCTTGAGTTTTTGGCATATGTTTTTCAGCAGAGTGCCAGCTCATCTACAGTAAAATATCAACTGGTCGCCATTTCCACGTAGGTGAGAACATGGCTTCTTTAGCTTCCTCCAGACTTTGCATAATCTTCATTAAAGGTGTCTTTCTTTAAGACCCCTGGTTAAAGATCCTACTCCTCCTTGGTACCTTGGGTCTATGTTAAATCAAGAACGCTTAAAGTGAACGATTTATTGAACCCATGTAAGTGCACACTTACAATCTCGAACGCTTAGAACAACGATTTTTTTTCCAAGGGAAAAAAAATCGGTTCCACAAAAAAAATTGTGAAACATTACATAAAGTGGGCTTCACCCCCCCCCCTACTAAAATATATACCACCTCCAAGATTGCACTATAGTTACAAAAATGGCAATGTAACGGAAGCAGCCAAACTATTTTTTCCCAAGGAAAGAATTTGCTTATGCTGTTTCACTGTTTTGCCTTTTCGTGCTTTCAAGTTTGATCAAGAAGCATTTGGAAGAATGCATATTTGATCATTTAATAGGAACCCGGGACCTTACCCTAGTTTTGCAAGCTTTGCTTGCTCCGCCCTTTGAGTCTGCTGCTTCTGAGTATTTGAAATTTTTATCCTGGAAGACAGCTTTTCTAGTGGCTATTACCTCAGCTAGGAGAGTGTCAGAAATCTAGGCATTATCTGTCAAACCTCCATATGTGATTTTTCGTAAAGACAGAGTTTCACTTCGTAATAATCCTTCCTTTCTGCCGAAAGTGGTCTCTTAAACAATAAGTAATCAGTCAGTTTACCTGTTTTCTTTCCAAAATTTCAGAACAGGGATGAATACTGCATTTGTTAGACGTGCATAGACAGCTACGTTTCTACTTGCACAGGACTAAAGCCTTTCACAAGTCTGACCAGTTGTTTGTGTCTTTTGCTACACCCTTTCTGAGCAAACTGGTTTCTAAGGTAACTGTTGCTAGATGGATTTCCCTTTGCAGCCTTCAGGTTTATAAAGAAAAAGGTATGTCCCTTCCGGGTAGGATAAAGACCCATTGTACCAGGTCCATGGCTACGTCAGCTGCCTTTTGGTCTAGAGTGTCTTTGGACAATAATTGATAAGTTCTCTATCTCGCCTTCGTTCTTGCTGGTTGGGATCGGAGCCGATTCTCTGCTCCGACTTGGCCATCTTCTATATCTCGAGAGCTGTTTACTGGCTCGAGGCTACCCCTTATCACATGATGCCTAGCGCTAGCTATCCAGATCTCATTTGCCGCTTCATCTGCGAGGTTCGTGGTACTGGCTCAGGCTCTTATATCTTTCTACTACTACCTTTTCAGTCAGATTAGAGTTTTTTTTCAGTTATTTATTGTATTTGTTTAGTAGTCGCTAACTAGTTTTAGATGGTTTAGTGTGTTTTGGGACATTCCTAGAACTTGTTTTAGTTAGACAGTTCTCCCCCTCCCCCTCCCTCCCTCTCCCTTATCCGGTAGTTTTCTGTAGATTTTTTCATTTTTGTTATGTAGCCGTTTTAGTTAGAGGCTTCCTAAATTAAAAAAAAAAATATATATATATATATATATCCTTAGTATGTCTAAGGAATCTAAAGTGTCAGAATTCAAGAAGTGTGACTCATGCTGTCAGAAAATGTCTCTGACAGATGGGCACACTTCTTGCATCTGTTGCTTAGGCGATGTGCACCTGCAGGACTCTTGTTCTATCTGCCATGCATTTAGCCCAAGAGTTGTGCAGGAGTGCAAAAAACTTATTCTGGGGGGGGGGGTCTTAAGCCCTAGGATTCACTAGCCAAGGCTCAGCAGGTGAAATCTTCTAAATCAGCCAAATTGTCGGCTCCGGGCTCGGAGACGTCTTTGGCCCAGGCCTTGTCTACTTCTTTGGTTCTGGCTGGAGCCAAAGAGACCGCTTCCTCGTCGGCTCCACCAGTACCTTCGGAGCCGTCAAGGACTCACAAGAGACCGAGGTCCCCTTCGCTAGAGTCCATTCATTAGGCTCCACGGTCTCCCCTACTGCAAAGTGACCGCAGTCATAGATCTTCCCACACTTCTCGGTCCTCTAAGCTTTCGGACCATGATGTAGAGAGTGGACAGGTTGTTGAAGTCGCAGGCACTGGCCAAAATGTTGTCCAGCCCTCCAACAGGTGTCTGCTCTGTCCGTTTCCATTGATGTTCCTCCTCCGACTCCATTGAGCTCGGAGCCGGAGTTTATTGGGATTTGCATCGTGGAACCGTCGGCTCCGATAATTTCTCCTTCTGATCTGTCGTCTGCTCCGATACCCTCGATGGTGCCATCTGTCGAGGGATCTGGGCGCCAGAAATCCCACGGCTCTGAGGGGTGGCATCGGACCCTTGTCCGACCCCATTCTCTCTCTCGGAGCGTTGGCGCGGGTGAGCTTGGCTCCTACATTGGCCTCTGAGCCGTCTCCTTCGGTGCGGAGGAGCTGGAGCCTTCTCTGCATCGTGGCAGGGACGCCTTCAATGTCATAAGAAGTGTGCTGGCCTCTGAGCCAGCTCCACCTTCATCCCCATTTTCTCCATCCCCTATAGTGCCTGCACCAACCTCTGTCCCACCTCTAGACCCCAAGCATGGGGAACCGGCACTCCATGGCACCCCATTGGGTGTTTCCTCTTCTTCAGAGACCTCCCCTAATCATTCAGAGGAGCTCCCTCAGAAGAAGTGCAAGAGGAAGCACATTGACTCCCCCGAGTCTGTCACTTCGGATACAGATTTGGCTGAGTTGGAAGGGTCCCCGAGATCCCCCTCGAAGAGTTTTCCTTTTCGGACATCCTAGAAATACTTAAGCAGAGGGGGAACTGGAATACCCTAGCCCCTACTGAGTACAAATCTGTATTCTTGGATGCGTTCGGTTCCTGACCTTCCACCTCCTGGGTTTCTCCGCCCTTCGATCCACTAATGTTAGTGGTGGCTCGAAGGGCTTGGTCAGCCCCGGATTCAGTGGAACCAACCCCGAGGAGACCAGGCAAGTTTATTACTGCATCCCCTGACGAGCAGTTTCTTACTAAGGGTGTCCCCGTGGATGCTAAGGTGGTAGCAGCAGCCACTAAAAAGGAGTTGGCAGAAACTTCTTCCTCTGTCCATCCCCCTAACAAGGAGTCCAGGAATATGGACAGATACGGGAAGCGAATGTTTGCTTCAGTGTCCTTTTCCATGAGGTCACTGAATTACTTATGCCATTTCACCAGGCTTCAGAGGGATCTCCTCAAAGAGCTTGGAGATGCCCTTCAGGATCCATAAGCTGAAGGGGCCTATGCTAAAGTGGCCTCTCGGCTAACAGCCCTCAATGCAGTAGTTAACTCCTCCTTGAGGCTCATCTCTTATGCAGCCGAAGGTATGAGCAGAGCCGCAGGTACAGGCGTGGCCCTTTGGAGACATGCATGGATGCGGCTGTGTAATTTTCCGGAACCCTTCAGAGCGTCATTCACCAACACTCCCTTTGATGGTTCCTTTTTTCTGTGGACCACAGGTGAAAGACACTCTCACTAGGTGTGAACAGGAAGGCAAGACACTCTCTGCCGTGGGAGTCCATTTTTCCACTCCTTCCAGACCATACCCCAAGACTCAGAAAAGTGGAAGAATGTGGTTTCAGAAATCCCAGGGAACTTCGCCTGACACGCGCAGTGATTTTTCCTCCAGGGGCAGAGGAGAAAATAATAACAATAGACGCCGCCCTCGCGGCAGAGGGGGGGGTCCACAGAACCAGGGCAGCAGAGAATCCTTCTTTGACGAGCCCTTTCAACATCACTGAAGGGGTTAACCAACTGTCCCTCTCCGGAGGCAGTCGGGGGGAAGACTTTCCTTGTTCCCACAAGCCTGGCAAAACCTTATGCAAGACAAATGGGTGCATTCAGTCATATCCGGAGGTTACAGAATCCCATTCTTTCAACCCCCTTTATCGTCACGCAAGTCCCTCCCAGATGTTCCACCCAATCAGAGGGAACAAGCAGTTATAGAACTTTCAAAACTGCTAGAAAGAGTCATCCAGGAAGTCCTGGCAGACTAACATGGATCCGGAACTTACTCAAGGTTCTTTTTGGTACCAAAAAAGACAGGGGACTGGAGACCTATTTTGGATCTGAGCAGACTGAACAAGTCTGTCTGAAGAACAAAGTTTCTGATGGTCACGCTACAGTCCATTCTACCCTTTCTGGGTCAGGACAATTGGATGTGCTCCATAGATCTCCAGGATGCATACTATCACATCAAAATGGACAGGGAGGGAGCCAGTCATTATCAGATCAGAGCTCTCTGCCCTTTGGTCTCACCAGAGCCCCCAGGGTGTTCACCAGATGTATGGCAGTGGTCACGGCTCACCTGAGGCATCGAGGATTCCAGGTGTTTCCGTATCTAGACGACTGGCTCCTTACTGCTACTACCAGGCATCAACTCCTTCAAGCCAGGGACTATAAAATTTCAATTTGCTCCCAACTAGGCATTACCATAAATTTCGAAAAATCTGCCTTGTTGCCCTGTCAATCTGTTACTTATATAGGAGCAGATTTGGATACAAGAAGCATGTCCGCAAAGCTACCTTCAGACAGGGCCTCCATAATTCGCCAACAAGTTTGAATCATCATGCAGTCCAAAAGGATACAAGTCAAGCATGTCCTTCAAACTCTGGGTTCTATGGCAGCAGCAATTCTTCTTATCCCTCTGGCCGGCTTTCACATGAGAATCCTTCAGTGGCTTCTGTTCACACAGTGGTCCTTTCAACAGCTCCCTATGTCTCTCACGATCTTGATCACAGAAGCATGCAAAAGGCACCTTTCTTGGTGGATGGTCTCCCCTTTACTGACTCAGGGCAGACTCTTCATTCAGCCCCCTCCAGTTGCTACAGTGACCACAGATGCCTCCCTGATAGGATGGGGGGGCATTATCAGGGAAGGACAGTCCAAGGCACTTGGCAGACTCACGAGTACCATCTGCATATAAACGTCCTAGAAATGAGATCCGTGCTCCTAGTGTTGCAAGCTCTTCAGGAGACTCTCCCTTCTGAGACCATTGCAATTCAAACGGACAACATGTCAGTGGTGTGTGTATATCAACAAGCAGGGTAGAATCAGGTCCTACCCCCTGTGTCGAGAAGCGCTCAGACTCTAGCAGTGGGTGATTTCCTCCCAATGATGTCTGATTGCAACGCACATCCCTGGGACATCCAACGTCATAGCGGACAGGCTCAGCAGAACTATTCTAATGCCTCACGAGTGGTCTCTGAATCAGGTAGTTGCGGACTTAATCTTCCGCAATTGGGGACAGCCTTGTTGCGACCTCTTTGCCACCCCTTTCAACAACAAATGCAGCAACTACTTCTCCCTTCTGCTTCCTGGTCACTCTCCCAGAGACGCTCTAGTCCACGATTGGCCTCAGGGACTTCTTTATGCCTTCCCTCCGTTTCCTCTGATAGCGAAAATCATACAGAAAGCTATGTCGTTGGGTTGCAGAATGATCCTCATTGCTCCCTACTGGCCTCGACAAATATGGTTCCCATTTCTGCACCATTACTTTCTCGAGCAGCCTTGGACTCTGGCTCCAATTCCAGGCCTACTGATTCACCAGTCCAGGCAGGCTGCATCAGTCCCTGCAAACACTCCAGCTTACAGCTTGGTTGCTCCACTTCCAACCTTAGCTAGGCTTCCCAGCATTTCCCCAGCCGTTAGCGACATTCTTGTCTCCTCCCATAAGTCTACCACTAGAAGGACTTATGCTAGCAAATGGAAACATTTTTTTTGTTGGGCAGAGGCTAGGAACTTAGATCTCTTCACAGCCCCTATCCATGAGATTTTGGAGTTCCTAACAGAACTTTCATTCGGGGTCTGCTTCTGCCACAGTTAGGGTTCAATTAGTGGCCATTTCAAATTTTCATGTTGGATTGTCTAATACAAACATTATGTCTCGTAAGCTATGTAAAGCCTCTCTGAGGGGCTACTCTCCTTAGACCCCCAGTGAGAGATCCCCCCTCCTTGGGACCTTAATTTGGTATTGTCCTCCTTGATTATGCCTCCTTTTGAACCAGCGGCGTCCTGCTCCATTAAGTTCTTGTCTTAGAAAACTCTATTTCTGGTAGCTATTATTTCAGCCAGATGTGTTTCTGAACTTCAGGCACTGTGCGTCTGTCCTCCATACCTAGTATTTTATAAGGACAGGGTTGCACGGCGAACTAATCCCTCCTTCCTCCCAAAAGTCTGCTCAGAAAATAATTTAAATCAATCTATTGACTTTACCTGTGTTTTTTCCTAACCATACCAACATGGCAGAATACAAGTTACATCTATTGGATGTTCATAGACAATTGAGGTTCTACCTGCATAGGACGAAGGACACAAGGAAGTCGGCCCAATTATTCCTTTCCTACGCTTGTGGCAAACAAGGTCTTCCAGTTTCCAAAGTGACCTTATTCAGGTGGTTATCTCACATCATTACCTTTGCCTATCAATTAAGGAACACAGAGTTGCCTATTAAACTGAAGGGTCATTCTACTAGGGCCTTAGCCACCTCTGTAGCCTTCCAATCTAGGTTGCCCATGGACTCTATCTGTGCTGCCGCTACTTGGGCAAATTCTCATACCTTCATTTCTCATTACAAGTTGAATTTGGTCTCCAGGAGTAGAGCTAGTTTTGGTTCCATTGTTCTGAAGAGTCTGTTCCAATGAGCCACCCAGGATTGTAGGGGCTAGGGACACTGTCCCAACCAGTAAGAACGAAGGCGAGATAGACAACTTAACATAAAGAAGTTTTGTACCTACCATAACGTTCCAGGTTAGTTGTCTTCATCTTGCTTTCTTTCTTGCGTCCCCCTCCATCCCCCTGTCCTCGGCTCCGACTCGGCCATCTTCTGTAGCTCGAGAGCTGTTTACTGTCTCGAGGCTACCCCTTATCCGCACTTGTTACATAATATATTTATATATTAGACTGGAATCATGGCATTCTTTGTACGCTAACAACGCTAATGACTACAAGCATTCTAGCGTTGTTTCAGACGTATAAAGACAGCTAAGGTTGCTGTATAGAGTTTGTTTCTGCTTTTCACCATCGTATGGATTTGAAGAGCCATTGTTTGCCACTGTATAGTTATATAGAGCAGTATTTCCTGTTGCATACTATTACTATACATACGACAGAAATCAGTGTCCTCTGCTCAAGCACCTTATACTGACTAGCCTAATTAACAATGATGTGTGCAAATAAGGAGGACTAATTAGAAACCTACCTTTCTAAAACAAAAATATATATCTATCTATACAAATAACAAATGCAAACATGATAGAGAGTTATAAGACTAGTTGAAACTTATTGTTTCAGAGATATGCTGTTTTAACAAGTGTCTTGCTGAATGTAATCTTTGACTGAGTCATAGAAGAGTTTAACCTTTATTGTTCCTGAACTATATTGCTTTTATAAGTGCCTTGCTTGAATATTGTCACTGATAGAGACATTGTAATATGTGCAGTCAAGACTGTTTTACTATGCAAGTTGATCTCTGTTCTATGCTCAAGTTACTACTTAATAAGCCTGTGTAACTGTCTATTTTTTATCTCTCTGTGTGTCTTACCACTGTCTCTCTTTTCCCTTTATATTCCCAGCTGCCCAACCTGGTTAGGAGGACTTGCCCTGCGTGCTGCAAACAACTATTCTCAACACACTGCGGTTTCCCCTAACTAAGGAACTGAACCTTTCCTCCCCTCTGCTGCAGTCCCCAAGGGAATTTAATTATAAGTAAAGTACGTACTTTAAACCAAAGTCTTAAGACAATTAGTGTGAGATATCCTAGGTTGCAAGTTTACTTTCACCAGCCAGGACAGCCGGCAGCCTTTACTATCTGCTCCCCATACCTGTCCCCCCTTCCCCCTTCTTAGACAACAAGTATCTTTACTATTCTTCCTCTTCAATCCTCTATAGCATACTTACTGCCCTGCACTCTTTTCTCAGTATATATTGCCTCTGCTATACAGCTTTTGTCCACTAGAGGGCAATAGTTTCCTTTAGACCACCACTCTGACTCCAATTTTAAGTAACTTACAGGCTCTTGGATTCTAATATTCTGGAAGAGCTAATACTCCCACTCTACTCTTTCTTTCTTCTAATATTCTTCACTGCCAACCCTCTCTGCATATTCTATTATCAAGGCATTGTCACCTTACCCTCTGCTGCTTTACTTACCTTTGCTTACTGCTCCTCTGATTGTTTTCCTAGGGTGAACTCCTCTGTGGCTCATCCCGCTCCGTTCGCCCTGCGAGCTCACTCTGCTCCCCTACCCTGCCCCCAAATCTCAGCCACCCCCAGTGGTCCTAAACGTATACTCTAACTGCCGCACTCCTATGCATTAGGACCAACCTCTAACTCCTCCCCTTAAAGTGCTATTACCTCTGTTATATTCTCACTTTACCCCCATCTCCTCCCCCTTAAAGAACCATCACTCATTTACCTTTATTCATTACCCTACCACTCTATCCACAAATATCCCTACATTTAACCACCTTAACCTAAACAAATGGCTCAAGGATCCTGTAAACCCTTACCTTTATTACTACTCCTAATTATACTTATCATTCCCTATCTACTTACTCTCTACGAACACCATAGATTCCTAGGACTGCATACCCACATCACACACACCTCTGTCCTTATCCCCAGCTCCACTCAATGTTAGCAACCTCCCCAGCTCAGCTAAGTACTCAGCAGCCATATTTCATAGACTCCATCACATCTCTCAATGTAACCCACTAGCTAGAAAAAATAAGAACCTAATTTTTAAACTTCTACAACTCATCCTAAAAGTTCATGTCCACTCCCTGTTAGATGGTGATATACACCCTAACCCAGGTCCTACCACTATCACAGCTACACAGCCTGATAAACCAACAAATTCAATCACACAGACACTTACCAAGCCCCCCAACTCTCTCCTAATAGCTCATCTTAATATTCGTAGCATCAATAGCAAAATAGCTCACCTGCATGCCCTTATTGATGTTTATTCCTTTGACATCCTCTGTCTGTCTGAAACATGGCTTAATCCATCAATACAAGACAGTGCAGTTCTACTCCCTGGCTATAATATCTTAAGACGTGACCGTAACACTAAAAAAGGAGGAGGCGTAGCCATACTTTATAAGAATGGATTACAAGTTACCTTGTTAGACTCCAAACCTCCACTTTGCAACAATGCAGAAATTCTTCTAACTAAGATTCAGCTTAACAAAAGCAAAGCCATATATCTATCATGTGTCTATCTTCCCCCAGGCAATAACATCAACACATTAGAGGCTATCCTCAGCTGGCTCTCAAGTAACTACCCCCAAGAAACCATTATACTTGGAGATTTTAACATTAACTGGAACTCCTGTATATCTGAGCAGCCTTCTACTCATACCAGCTTATATGGTTTTACCCAAACTATAACATCCCCAACCCGCACCAATAAAACTAACAACAAAACTAGCACCCTTGACTGGATACTCACTAATACCCCCCAACTAAACTATAAAACAGGCACCCTCCCTGAGGACATAAGTGATCACTTGCTTACCTATTTAATCAGAACAAAAACTGTCATCCTAAACTCTACCATCTGTAGAACTATTTGCACTACCAAAAATTTTAACCCTGCTCACTTTCAAGCTGCACTAGTCACCTGTGACTGGTCACCCCTGAAATACCTCCCAATAGATAATGCCGTGAAATACTTTAACTCTAAATTTCTAACCATTTTAGACAGCCATGCCCATTACGCAAAGTTAGAATTAGAACCAAACCGGCACCATGGCTCACCAAAACGACCAAACAAAAATCCTCCAAAGAAATAAACAATGGGCCAAATGGCGCTCAAAAAGCTCCTCAGACCACCTGCAATTCAGACAGCTAAGAAATGAAACAAAAAAAGCCATATTAGCCGATAAAAGAAACTACTACTACCAACTACAACAAACCAACCAAAATAATCCACATAAATTCTGGCGAGGTATCAATAACCTCCTACACCCTGGATGCTCAAGTACTCCCTCTCCCTCTGGCTCTGATCACAACAATCCCATCCAAATAGCTGACGTATTTAATACTTTTTTCACTGAAACCATACAATCCCTAGCCAACCAGCTGTCCCCTAGCTCCCCAGGCTCTGCCACAACCTTTACCAATAATTCTCATCAATTTCATTTTCAGCCAGTGCCCACTTCACTTACCTGTAACCTCATACAGAAACTTAAACCCACTACTCTCTCTGCTGATAAATTACCTGCAGAATACCTGCAAAAAGCTGCTAAAGTCATAGCCTACCCCATATCCATCCTCATTAACAGAACTGTTTCTGAAGGATCTATTCCCCTAATCTGGAAAGTCTCTCACATAATTCCCCTGCATAAGGGCGGTAACTCCAAAGAGTTGTCCAATTATAGGCCCATAGCTGTACTATCTCCTTTGGCAAAAATAATGGAGAAATGTATACACATACAACTGTTAACCTACCTACTCGATCACAATTTATTAGCACCCTGTCAACATGGCTTTAGACCATTTCATAGCACCACCTCTGCTCTCTTATCCTTCGCTAACCATATTAACAGTAATCGTAATATTGATACTCTATCCTTAGCTGTTTTTATT
The DNA here is from genome assembly GCF_019279795.1 of Protopterus annectens. Lineage (NCBI taxonomy): Eukaryota > Metazoa > Chordata > Ceratodontiformes > Protopteridae > Protopterus > Protopterus annectens. The sequence goes on along the minus strand of NC_056734.1, from coordinate 740,441,021 downwards.
GACCTGTCCAAAGCATTTGACATGGTAAATCACCACCTCCTTATAGACACTCTCAAAAACCTGTCATTGGACAACCATACTATATAGTGGTTCCAATCATACCTACATAACAGGCAACAGGCTGTACTATGGGAAAATACTTTATCTTCCCACGTCCCAGTCACTCTAGGGGTCCCGCAAGGATCTATATTAGGCCCATTACTCTTCTCCATCTTTACAAATGACCTTCATTCTGTAATTCCTCAAGCTGACTGTATCCAATACGCTGACAACTCCACACTCGTATGCGCTGCTGCTTCTCAGTCAGAACTTCAGTCACTAACCCAAATTACCTTTAGTACAGTTGAAAACTGGCTCCTGTCTTATCCTTAACCCCAAAAAACAAAAATGCTACTATTCACCCCCACCCGCAGAACCTCCCCACTTAACTTTACTATTACTTCAAATGATGGAACTATAATATCTCCTGAACCAACCACCAAACTACTCTGGGTACTAATAGATAACTTGTCCTTTGAACCTCACATTAATAACACCATAATAGTAAACAAGAAACTAGGTTCCCTCTATAGAATAAAACCCTTTCTTACACCTCCAGTCAGGGTTACTATTACTCGTACCCACCTTATCTCTACCTTGCTCTATGCCTCCCCTATCTATACCAAAATATGTAGAAGTAATCTGAGTAAACTTACATCCTCCTACAACAATATTGCCAGATTTGCAGCTGGGTCCTCCTATAGAACTCATCACTGTATCAATCTGAATCAGGATGGTTAGAGCTGCCAAATTTAATACTTTTCAATCAATTAATAGTAGCCCATAAGATCCTGTATTTACCTCAAAATACACCCATACTTACATCCCTAGTCATCCCCTGTAATAACCTCAAGACCTTATGCTCAGCTAATAACCTACTTGTACAAATATCAAAATCCAACAACTTAGCTGGTGACACCTTGTTCTCCAATACAGTAGGTAAAGCCTGGAACATCCTCCCAAGCCAGCTAACCTCTATCCTCTGTCAGCTTATTTAAAAGCAAGCTTAAACCCTACCTCAAATCACACTGGCTATGCCCCTGTGTTAACCCAGACTAAGTACCTAACTATTAACTAGACTCCCACAATTCCTAGCCTCCCATGATCATGATCTTGTGTTGTCTCACTAATTTTGAGTGAGCTTAACCTTCCTTAGGATTTTTTCTCATGTAAATAAGTATATACTGTGGAATGATCAAACACCTTCATATAGTATCACAACCTGTGTGTTAAATAACACTAGAAATCCATCCTTGTTTGCTGTTCTTCTATACTCTATCTATTGATCTCTAGTGTTTTTCTTTCTTAGGTTTTTGTGAGACCTTAGTATCTCTTATCATAAATTACTAGGTGTATCTAATTTTGTAATATGTTATAAAGATTTGTACTCCGTTTCTAATACAAATGTATGAGTCTTATTCATCTATTCTTAGATAAATTTTTCCTTTTTCCTACTGAAATATAAAATATATAATCTTAGGCTTGTACTGTAATTGTTAAAACTTATGTACCAAATTATACTGTTATTGTCTTTGTCTTGACCTTTTATGTTGTTGTAATTTGTGGAGCTTTTCTCCCCGGGCCTCCACTGAAAATGGCCATATATCCAGCTGGACTAGCCCGGTCAACAAATATAAATAAAATAAAAATAAAAAAAATAAAAAAATGATGCCTAGCGCTAGCTACCCAGATCTCATTTGAAATAGCTAATTCTAGACATAACCATGAATGAACCCCTCTAAACAAAAGGTTATGCAAACCTGTTCCACTGTCTGTCAGTAGAGGAAACAAACCAGAAAACACTCAGCCAGTGAAACCTGAACTCCACTCGGTCCAATAGGACAGGGGAATGGAGGGGGGGGACGCAAGAAAGAAGGCGAGATGAAGACAACTAACATGGAACGTTATGGTAGGTACACAATTTCTTTTGCAGCAGCTAATTGGTCCTCATCTCACACTTTCATTTCTCATAAATTGGACATTGTTTTCAGGGGGAGACCATCCTTTGGGTCCGCAGTGCTCCAAAATATCCTTCCATGAGGGCCACCCAAGGTTTTGGTGGCTGGGGACCCTGTCCCACAGGTGGGTGATCAAATAAAGTAACCTACTTCAGATAAAGAAATTATGTACTCACCATAATGGCCCAAGTGAGTGGTTAGACTTTGTCATCAACCGTCCCTCCTTCCTTCCCCCTGACCTTCTCTCTCTTCTGCATTGGCAGACAGGAGAGAACGCCTTTGCGGCTCATATGTTTTTTCTTGTTAGTGAAGGTTATTGGATCGTATTCATGTGAAGGGGTATAGCAAACTCGATCTGAGGGAAAAAAGGAGATGGAGGGGTATTATGGTTAAGGGGAGGAGCTTGGAGCTCGGATCAGATGCTGGTGAAGCTGCGGTCTCTGATCCAGTCTGGATCTGACACCCATAGGTTGATGACAAATGAAGTTGAACTACTCAGATGGAACATTATGGTGAGTACATAACTTGCTCTGCTGCCAGAATCAAGAGTTTCTTCTAAAGATAAGTACCCCTTTGGGGAACCTTTTTGTGTCTTTTGCTGTTGTACCCTTTTTTTTTTTTTTTTTTTTTTTTTACTTGAGTTAATGTCATCCAAGAAAGGGAAGTGTGATTGTGGAAGGCAGATTCTCACACAAAGATGGTCACTGTCAGTATCTTTTTGTCTTGGGCCCCACCACAATCACAAGAACCGTTTCCAAGACTCTTCAGAGCAGACTTTCCTCCCTTGTGATATATTTAGAAAACCAGAGATTTAAAATTCTTACCAAGAGCGTGCTAGAAGGTTCCTCTAGCCCGACGATTAAGCCTGCTATGAAGTGCAAGGCCAAATGGCTTAGGCCCAAGGCTTCAGCTGCGCCTGTCCCAGAAGATTTCTCTCCCGAGGTGCATGATAGCCCAGAGACGTGTTCTGCTTTGGATCTGGATCCTCGGGTTGAGCCTGATTTGCAGGCCGCCTTAGACCAGGATGCCAACATGTCCAGAGAGGCCTCAGAAACATCTGGTACAGATGTCCAGGGAACGAAGGTTCATTCTGTCAGAATTCCCTAGGGGGAATCACGCACATCTTAGTGAGAAAGAAGTCTATTCAGCCATACTTGAATGCAGGTCTTCCTCCGAACTGCCAGGCTTACTTCCAATAGATGTGCCTGCTAAGAAAAAACAAAAAACTAAGCATCCATGCCCTCCTCCTGACCCCCAGAAAGAGTGGCAACATTTTGCCTAAGGATTATTCAAGGCCTTCATGGCCTTGAGGCCTACTGCTGGGTCCAATGCCCCTCCCCTTTCCTGGCCTACCTCACCCCAAAAAAAGGGTCAGTTAGTAGCCTACTTCAGAGGAGGCACTTTAATCAGATAACAGCGACTCACTAGCCTACTCCTCTCAGATTCCTTCACCGTTCGACTATGCTTCCCCTGAGGGAGACTCTAATGGGACGGACTTACCCATGGAGGAAACCTATTTTGGAGAAACCTGTTTAAAAATGGGGACCACTTCAAGTGGGACAGCACTTTAATGTCAGATGTTAAGAGGAGGTATTATGACCGGGTCTGTATCAGAACATCGCACAGCCTAAAAGCTGAAAATGCTGGACTTTGAACTCGCCATTGTGGGGGGCTGCACCCCCCATAACCCTCCCCCCCACTAAATATATATACCAACTCCGAGGTCACATTACATTAAGGAAAGGGCAAATATTCCAATCTTCACTGTACTACGATCTCACAAAAAGCATATCGAGATCTGGCATTTTTCGGCCTTTAAGTCATTTGATACTTTCACTTTTCAATGTCTTGATAGGAGCCCACTATGAACTCCCAGCCCTTCAACTATCCCACAGATTATTCCTGCCTTTCTGAATGCTTTTGCTTCCACGTCCATTCATCTTGACTCTCGGCCTTTGGCCCCTAAGAAGCTGGATAGATACTAGTGTCCCTCAAGACAGCAATTTCCTCTTTAGCCCCTTATTGCTGACACCTCAGTTATCTCTCTGGTCTGAAAGCATCAGGTCCCTTCCTTCCACTTCTATTCTGTGATAAAGACAGTAGGCATCTAGAGAGACTGTGGAAGAAAATCTGCACTTCAGTTACCCTAGCCTTTAGGGCTTTGAACTACCAAACTCATATGACCAAGTATTCCCTGGAACTTGTGTCACAACCATCTGAAGTTGTTTGTCATGCCTGATTCAGAAAATAAGGCCTTGGGCTCTTCCCTAATTGCTGCATCCTCCCAGGTGGCCCGACACTCAAAATGCAGCTATGATGCTGTTGAGGCTACCTCCAGGGCTGCTACCTCTGCCTCAGTGTTAAGAAGATTTGCATGGTTGGGGCTTCAACACCTCCCTGAAGACATCAGTGCAAAGCCCATGGATGGTTCCCTTGACAATTCTGCATTATTTGGTAAGGCTTCAGCTGATCTCTTCAAATCACTGCAGGAAAAAAGCAAAGAGCTAAAAGAACTCTAGCACATCCTGGGCTCTTCCAAATAGGTATTCGTCCACAGGCAAACCCGGCCCTCCCGGGCTAAGTCCTCCATGGTGAGCAAAGAAGCACATCACTTCTCAGCTTCCTCCTCTTTCCACCAACATAAGCAGCCTTTTCTTGATGGAATAAGTTCTTCCTGACTCTTCAGGACGACTTTGCACTGTGCCTCTTTACCTCCGCCTTTCCTGATCCCTTCCAGCCTGGGACTCCACCACACAAGATGTCCAGGTCTTGAACATCATAAAACACAGATATTTCATGGCATGACATACAATGCTTCCCTTCTGATGTATCCCACAACAACTTGCAGAACAGTTACCCCTTTTCCCCAAGTGTTGGCAGACCTGCTAGAGCAGGTAACCATACAACCAGTGCCCACCCACCAAAAAGGAACAGGCTTCTACTCCCGTATGTTCCTAGTTCCCAGAAAAGAAGCCCCCTGGAAAACGCATCCTAGATCTCTCCTTCCTCAACACCTTCCTAAATGTGCCCTCCTTCAAAATCCCTTCAGACCCTGTTTCCCCTGATATTCCCACAGGCCTTTCTGATACCCATAGACATCAAAGAAGCTCACCTGCATATTCCCATTCATCCCAAGTTCAGGAAATGTCTGTTACTCTGTGACATCCTTGCACTTTCAGATGTTCTTCGTGTTTCACTGTTGCAGTTATCACCTGTGGGTTCTCCCTGCTGTGGTAGCCCTCAGCCAGGAATACCAGAGTCAGTGCTTTTGTGTGCAGGCTGCTGTCGCTTGTAGTCTGTCTTGCTTGACTGTAGTCAGTCATGCAAGGCAGCCGACATCATTGCATCATTCTTTTTTGCTGTGGAGCTTGTAGCAGAAGCAGTTTGCATGAGTGCCGATTGGTCGCTACCAGAAGTTGTATTTCAGCAGAAAATGTCTAAAGCTAAGTACCCCATTGGGGACCCATTTTTTTGCTCTAACCAGTGTCCGAAAAAGTTAACAATTCTCTCCTGTGGAAAGCAGATCCCACACCAAGACTTTCATTCTTACTGCATCACTTGTTTAGGCCCAGGCCACAACGTCCCTCGTTGCCGGTTTTGTGCCCTCTTTAAAGCGAGAACCATTCGCTGTCAAGCTCTTTTTGTAGACAATTATTTTCATATTCCAATATTGCGTCAGTCAGCCAACAATCCGTGGGCATTCTGAAAAAACGTAAAGATAGAGAGGGGCCCCACAAGGCTAAGCCTTCTGATGACCGCTAAGCAAGTGGTCAGCTCTCCAGAATTCAGTGAGGTGCTTTCGCAGCCCCTGATGCTCAACTCACTTTATACGCAGGCCTCTGCCGAGACCCTTTCGGAGTCCGGTATGCTGCAGAAATCCACTTAGTCTTCTGAGCCTTTGGCTGTCTCTTCCTCTGTTGGGTCCAGAGCCACGATGCAGGCACCAGCTTTTGAGGAGGTCATTTGCACGACCAATTCTAGACAAAACAGACATCTTTTCTAACTACTGATGTTCCTCGTGTTACACTGCTGCAGTCATCACACTTGGGTTATCCTTCCGTCAGGCGGTCCCGCAGTCTGCCAGAGTTCCAAATGCTTGGTCTGGTGTCGGTTGCTGTCGCTTCTTCCCTGACGTCAGTGCGCCAGGGGTATACAAGAGGCATCCAACGCCATTTTCTTCAGTCTTTCTTGCTCTGTGCCCAAAGCAGAAGTAGTTCGCAAGTGCCGGTCGGCCGACTCCTGAGATTTTCAAATCAAATTTCAGACCGAAGTCTTCAATAAAGCTAAGTACCCTGTTGGGGAACCTTTTCTTGCCTCAGTCCAATGTCAGAAAAAGTTAACAATTGCATTTCTTGTGGCAAGCAAATACCTCATAAGGACTTTCATTCTTATTGTATTCCTTGCCTAGGCCCAGACCACGACGTCGCAGGTTGTTGGTTTTGTGCTAGGTTTAATAAACTAACTATTAAACGTCTGTTTGATTTCGCCCGACATTACTTTGGTAGGAAATTTAATTATACCGTGCCGTCGGAGCAGCCGACCGGAATGCATAAAAAACGCAAGGATAAGGACAGGCAGCCGAGACCCAAACCAGACTCCGAGGTCTCTGCTGGGCCAGTCACCGGTTCTCCGGTTTTCAGTGAGGCGCCTACGCAGCCCCCGACGACCGCTGATTTAGAACCTCAGACTGCTTCCGATTCCCAAGCGGAGATTACTAGGCCAACACAGCCATCATCTTTAGCCCCTTCCGACTCCAGGGCTGAAGGAGATTCCGGTGCAGTTGAAACGCCTTCAGTTGCAGAAGGTGTCTTCAGACCGACTACACTCACCATCAAATCCTATGCAAAGCTGAAAACTTCTTTAAAAGCAAAAAAGACTACAGCAGTCTCCAGTACAAGGCCCCATGCCTAAGAAACAGATGCTTAAGATGGCTGAAGATTTAATTACCCTAATCAGGGGTTCCCATCCCCTTCCTGATAAAAGGCCAAGACAGGAGGAGGATTACACTTCCTCTGACTAGGTCTCAATTTCCTCAGATTCTTCTGAGGAACAGGAATACTCTTTTCCCCCTTATGAAGACTCTGATGCTGAATAGTCTATTCCTTCAGCATCTCCCCCAGAAGACTACTCTTTTGTGGAAACTTTACATATCATGAGGGAACATTGCCATTGGGAAGGCCAGGATTACTCTGATTCTAAGAAAAGGCTCCGAGAGTTCCTTTTACTACCCCAGCACAGAACACTTGCTATCCCACCCATGTTAGACATTGTGGATGATGTTTACTTAGAATCTAGCCTTAACCCAGACTCTCTACCTCCTGCACCAGCCAAACCAGACAGATACTACAGAGTCCCCTGACTCACACAAATTCCTATATAAAAGCCCTGTTGCTGATCCAGAAACCATTTCCCAGGGTCCCAAAGGGGTTAAGGCCTCTATTGCTAAAAATCCTGTACCCTCTGAAAGGGATTCCAGAGCACTAGACAGATGGGGAAAGAAAGTATGTACCTCAGCTACTCTAGCTATGAGGGCCTTAAATTGCCAGTTTCACATGCTGAAATATCAGCAATACCTGATGTCTCAACTAAAACAAAAAATGATCACACATTCAGAGCAGCCTGATTTCAAGGAAATGCAAGATTTGTTGCATGCAGCTGTACAAGTGGTTAACATACTTTACATTGTGGATTTGATTCATTGGAGGCTTCCTGTAGAGTAACAGTGACTGGGTCTGTCATACGTAGGCATGCTTGGTTAAAAGATCAAACCTTACCTGATCATGTTAAAACCTCTTCTGCTTTTACACCAAATAAAACATCCTGCTGTAAAGGTGCATCCAATAACTTTGCTTTGGAGGATAAGGCAAAATCTATGCAGACGGTCAAGGATTTTTTACAGGTTCAACCCCCTCATTTCAGCAGAAATTGGACAACAAAAAACTGGTCCTTTCCAGCTTCTGACAGACCACAGAGGGGCAAATACAGACACCCAAGGGGCAGAGGTCAATCACAAGGCCCTTCCAAGCCTCGACAATGGGGTACCGCAACCCAGAAAGGAGGAGAAGACCGGCCCCAAGCTATCAGAAGACAAACACAATGACTTAACCCTCAGACTGTCAAGCAAATCTCTCTTAGCAGCTCCCTTGGGAGGAAAATTAGCATTTTTTGACGACAACTGGCACATCATCACAAAAGACAAATGGGTCCTAAATATTGTGTCTCAAGGATACAGATTCCACTTTCACACTTTGCCAAGGATAAAAGGAATGCCAAACCTGCCACCAAATCAAAGGGCAGAGGCTCAAAAACAAATTACAGCTCTCATGGACATGAGAGCCATTCAACAGGTACCTACACAGGAGCAAGGACAAGGATTTTACTCAAGACTCTTTCTAGTCCCCAGAAAGGACAAAGCCTGGAGACCCATTCTGGACCTTTCAATTCTAAACACTTACCTGCAAGTACCCAAATTCAAGATGCTAACACTACAGCAACTTCTTCCCATGCTGGGCAAGAAGGCTTGGCTAGTAACGTTGGATCTCAAGGGGGCATACCTGCATGTCCATATCAGACAAAATTGCAGAAGATACCTCCGATTTATTGCAGGTTCAACTCATTATCAGTTCTCTGCACTGCCCTTTGGCTTATCTACTGCGCCTAGGGTCTTCACAAAATGCCTGGCACCAGTAATTGCATACTGCAGACAAAGAGGAATTCAAATATATCCATACCTGGGCGACTGCCTTATTCAAGCAGAAAGCAAGGACATTCTTTTAAAGCATCTGGCGTTTGTCAAACACCTATTAAGTTGCCTAGGGTACACAGTAAACGAAAAGAAATCAAAACTAGTGCCCTTACAAAACATAATATTCCTGGGTGCCAGCTTAAATACAACGGCCCAGATGGCTTATCTCACGCCAGACAAGCAAGAACAGCTGACTCAATACTTCAAAATGATGGCAACAAAGACCCAACTCCCTGCAAGAAAAATTCTGCAGGCCTTGGGATTCATGGCATCTTGCATACTACTAATACCATTTGCAAAACTGCATATGAGGAAATTACAATGGTACCTGAAAAGCGTATGGACTCAACACAGCCACAGCTTGGAAATACCACTCATTCCCTGTCTTCAACAGGAGATGTTCTTCGTCTCACATTGCTGCAGTCATAACCTGTGGGTAGTCCGCTGTCCTCGATCGGCCCGAATACCAAAGAGCTGGGCTGGCGTCGGTCATTGTCGCCTAGAGCTGACGTCAGTACGTCGTAGTACATAAGCGCATGACCGACGCCATATCCTCAGTCTTTCTTGCTGCGTGGTCCGAAGCAGAAGCAGCGTTTGCAAGTGCCGTTCGGCGTTCTGAAATTTTCATTTATCGAGTTTCAGACCGAAGACCAAGTTGGGCAAGTACCCCATTGGGGAAATCTTTGTCTTTTCTTGCCTCAGTTATCCGGATGTCAGAAAAAGTTAATTGCATTTCTTGTGGGAAACAGATTCCTCATAAGGATTTTCATTCTTTCTGTATTCCTTGCTTAGGGCCTGAGCACGACGTGGTCGGGTGTCGCTTTTGTGCTAGATTTAACAAGCGCACCATTAAACGGAGATTAGACTGTGCCGGGCTTGTTTTCGGTAAAAGGTGCAACTATAACATGCCGTCGGATCCTCCGACGCCCGCTACCGCTAAAAAGCGTAAAGATAGATCTTTGAAGTCTAAACTGGATGAGTCGTCCGTTGCGGACGCCGGTTCTACGGAGCCTCCGGTTGAATCTGTGGATCCTGCCGAGGGTTTGGCTGAATCCCATGGGGAACCTTTACTTTTACAGGAGTTGGCCTCTCAGGAGTTAGGCCCGGCTGAAGGTGCTTCTCAGGTGTCTGTAGTTCCATCTTTACAGAAGGTTATTAGGCCTTCTACTTCAGTGGCTAAAGCCCATGCTAAGGCCAAACCTTGTCATGTTGGCCCTGGTCATAGTTCTAGCTCTCCAGCCCTGTTCCTAAAAGCATATGTTAAAATGGCTGAGGACTTGATTCTTTTGATCAGGGGTTCTATGCCCCAGAGAAGAGGCCTAGGGTGGAGGCAGATTTAGAGGATGGATCATTCCTCAGACTACTCTGATTCCTCAGCTGAAGAAATTCAGGAATTCCCTTCTTATTTAGATTCGGATGCAGAGGACTCCTGTCCTTCTGCTTCTCCTCCAGAGGATTTTTCTTTTTCTGAGACTTTACATTCCATGAGGGAGCATTTCAAGTGGGAAGGTCAGGATTTTTCAGATTCTCGGAAACGGCTCAGGGAATTTTTGTTTCTGCCACAGCATAGGCCCTTGGCTATTCCTCCTGTCTTAGAAGTTGTTCAGGATGTTTTTTTCTGAATCTTCCCTTAATCCTGGTTCTTTACCTCCTGCCCCTGTTAAGCCAGACAGATATTATAGAGTTCCAGAAGCACATAAGTATTTGTACAAGAGTCCTAGAGCTGATCCGGAAACTATTACTCAAGGTCCGAAGGGTATTAGGGCTTCTGTGGCTAAGAATCCAGTTCCTTTGGATAAAGATTCTAGAGCTTTAGATAGATGGGGAAACAAGTGTACACCTCCTCTACGTTAGCTATGAGGACTTTGAATTGCCAATTTCATATGCTGAAGTATCAGAATTTTTTGTTAGGTCAATTGAAATCTAAGGTGGATGCTTTATCTGAGGGTTTAGAGTGTAAGGAGCTCCAGGAGTTGGTTCATGCATCAGATCAAGTTGGCAAGCATTCTTTGCAGTGTGGTTTCGATGCTCTTCAGGCTGCATCCAGGGTGGCTGCTACAGGTTCAGTTATTCGTAGACATGCCTGGCTTAAGGATCAAAATTTGTCAGAGCATGTTAAGGCTCGGATTTTGGATGCTCCTCTTCAATCTGAAGTACTTTTTGGTCCTTCTGTGGAATCAGTTTTGAAAAAGATGGAAGATAAGGCTAAGTCTATGCAGACGGTCAAAGATTTTATGCAGATGCAGCCCCCTAAGTTTAGTAGGAATTGGCCTGCTAGAGGATGGTCTTTTCCTTCGGATTATCAGTCTAAGGGCAGGTCTAGGCGTGGTAGAGGCAGAGCTCACGCTCAGGGTTCTTTCAGACCTAGGACTTGGAGTTCTCCTGCACAGTCTTCTGGTGAGGGCAGGGGTCAGCCTTTTCGTAAACAGACCCAAAGACCTGTATCTTCCGCTGCCAGACCCTTCTCTACTGGCAGCTCCTCTAGGAGGAAAGTTGGGACTTTTCAAACAAAACTGGCATTTGGTCACCCAGGACAAATGGGTGTTGGATATAATAAATCACGGGTACAAGTTTTATTTTCACACTTTTCCTCCTTTCAAAGGCATGCCGGATGTGCCTCCTCAGCAAAGGATGGAGGCTCAGGAGCAAATTTCTTTACTTTTACAGATGGGGCAATTCAGGTGGTCCCTCCGTCAGAAGTAGGCATAGGTTTTTATTCCGTCTATTCCTAGTGCCAAAGAAAGGAAACACTTGGAGGCCAATTCTGGATTTGTCCATTCTCAATACCTACCTAGACATTCCAAAGTTCAAGATGTTAACATTACAACAACTTCTGCCTATGCTGGGCAAAGATCACTGGATGGTAACCCTGGATCTCAAAGAGGCCTATCTTCACATCCCTATCAGGCCCAGCTGCAGGAGATTCCTGAGATTTCGGGCTGGTACTTCTCATTATCAGTTCTCTGCATTGCCCTTTGGTTTATCTACTGCCCAGAGTATTCACAAAGTTCTGGCTCCTGTAATTGCTTTTTTCAGACAGAGAGGAATACAAATTTATCCTTATCTGGACGATTGCCTGATTCTTGCTCAAAACAGACAAGTTACTACAACATCTCCAGTATGTAATGGCAGTTTTAAGGTGCCTAGGGTATTCTGTGAACGAAATAAAGTCCAGTCTAGTGCCCTCTCAGGACATGTGCTTTCTGGGTGTGAGACTGAATACAGCTTCTCAGATGGCATTTCTGACCCCGGACAAACAAAGAACTCTTCATCTATACTTCCAGCAGTTATCAGTAATGTCCAGGCTGACTGCAAGGACAGTCCTTCAAGCCTTGGGGTTCATGGCATCTTGCATTCTAGTACTTCCCAATGCCAAACTGCATATGAGGAAGCTACAATGGTATCTCAAAAGTGTGTGGACTCAACACTGCCATGGTTTGGACACTGTCATTCGGATTATACCTTGCATCCAGAAGGAATTCTTGTGGTGGGCTCAGGAATGTCACCTAAACAAGGGACTCTGTGACCCGACCAGAGGCGAGTCAGATCCTAACGACGGATGCCTCGGACTTGGCTTGGGGAGCACACTTCAATGGGAAATGGATACAAGACATGTGGCCTCCCAAACTACTACATTTGCATATCAACATGAAGGAGATGTTAGCAGTCCAATTTGCTTTGATGGCCTTCAAGGACCTACTTCAGCCGGGACAGGTGTTGATTCAAACAGACAACACAACAGTCATGTGGTACATCAACAAGCAGGGGGGAACCCATTCCTACCCTCTTTGCAGACCAGCAATGATTTTGTGGGAGACTGCTCTGAGTTTACAAATCAATCTTCAAGCACGGTTTCTGCCAGGAGCACAGAACTCCCTAGCAGATGTATTGAGCAGGCAAATTGTGGATCCCCACGAGTGGAAACTGGATCCTCAGGTATTCAAACAATTGACCGTGGCTTGGGGAACTCCAGACATAGATCTGTTTGCTTCTCCACTGAATTTTCAACTGCCAAAATTTTGCACAAAGATGTTCCACCCAAATGCTTGGAAAGTGGATGCTCTATCTTTCATTTGGAACAACCTTCACGTTTATGCTTTTCCTCCTCTGCCTCTTCTTTCCAAGGTACTCTTGAAAGTCAGGCGGGACAATCCTTGCATGATTCTAATAGCACCAGATTGGCCACGTCAGCATTGGTATCCTCTGCTGAGGAGTTTAATTCAGGAGCCTCCTTGGCTTCTGCCACAGGTTCCTCATTTGTTATCCCAGTCAAACAATCATTTTTCTCAATGTTCGGGTGCAGTCCCTGCATCTAACAGCCTGGCGTATTTTGTGATGGAGCCGGTGGGGTCTCAGCTTCCTCAACAGGTTTTAGATGTCATTTTGGAAGCCAGGCGGCCTAATACTAGAAAAGTTTATGCTGATAAATGGAAGAGATGATTTTTTTGGAGCACAGCAAAGGGCTTTGATGTTTCAGTGCCTAATTTGAGTTTTGCACTACAGTATCTTACTGAATTACTGGACAAGGGTTTGTCATTCTCTTCTGTGAAGGTTCATGCTGCAGCCATTTCTGCTCACTATGATTGTGACCCTCCTTTATTTTCTCACCCTTTGTTCAAACAATTTCTTAGAGGGGCAAAGAATATAAGACCCCCACGTAGAGCTCCTACTCCTTCCTGGGATCTCAATTTTGTGTTGGAGAAGCTTACTTTACCTCCTTTTGAACCTGCAGCTACGTCTGAATTGAAGTTTTTGTCTTGGAAGACTGCTTTTTTGTTGGCCATTACTTCTGCTAGGAGGGTATCTGAATTGCAGGCACTCATGGCAGTTGAACCCTTTCTGATATTTCATAAGGATAGAGTTTCTTTGAACTAACCCTACTTTTATGCCTAAAGTGATTTCTAATGTGGCCTTGAACCAGTCTATTCATTTGCCTACTTTTTATGCTGATCCCCAAAATAAGGGGGAAAAAGTCTTGCATTCTTTGGATATCCACAGGCAGTTGCGTTATTTGAGCAGAACTAAGGAGTTCAGACAGACTCAACAGTTATTTGTTTCTTTTGCTTTGGGTTCACAAGGAAAGCTGTTTCAAAGCAGACTATTTCTAAGTGGATTGGTCAATGTATTGCTTTTGTTATTCTCATCATGGGAAGAATGTTCCTGCTGGGATCAGACCTCATTCTACTAGGGCTACTGCCACATCTACTGCTTTTTGAGGTGTAGCTACTAAGGATATTTTGGAGGCAGCTACTTGGAGTTCAGTACACACTTTTACTAAGCATTACCATCTCCTCTTTATTCCAAGTCCAGGGCTGGGTTTGCCACTGCAGTTTTACAGGGCATGTTAGCAGCTCCTAATGCTATTTAGTTTGCCAGCCTCCCTTTTCCTTTGCTTTGGGATTCTACCCACAGGTTATGACTGCAGCAATGTGAGACTAAGAACATAGTACAGTTTTGTACCTACCATAAATGTAGATGTTCGAGGATCTACTTTGCTGCAGTCCAATTATCCCTCCCTCCTTCCCCTCTATAGTTTGCGGTTGCTGTGTTTTTTTAGGATTATCATTATTTCCACACTGGTAGTTGTTGGGCGTTTACTATTTTGGCTCTGGCCTTCTTTCATTCTTAGGCCTTCTGACATCTGGGGCAAGAAAGACTGAGGATATGGCGTCGGTCATGCGCTTATGTACTACGACGTACTGACGTCAGCTCTAGGCGACAATGACCGACGCCAGCTCAGCTCTTTGGTATTCGGGCCGATCGAGGACAGCGGACTAACCACAGGTTATGACTGCAGCAATGTAGATCCTCGAACATCTACATTTATGGTAGGTACAAAACTGTACTTTTCTATGGTGGGCTCAGGCATGTCACCTCAACAAGGGTCAGCCTTTTACCTTACCCACAGCCAGGCAAACTATAACAACAGATGCATCGGATTATGCCTGGGGAGCACACATGGCAGGACAGTGCATACAGGGCAAATGGTCTACAGATCAAAGGCATCTATATATCAATCAAAAAGAAATGCTAGCTGTACAAAATGCCCCAACAGCTTTCAAGGACCTCCTACATCCAGAACAACTCCTAATAAAGACGGACAACACCACAGTAATGTGGTACATAAGCAAGGGGGCACACACTCCTACCTCCTATGCAGGCAAGCAATGACCTTCTGGAACACATCACTGACCTACCAAGTTCAACTACAAGCACAATTCCTGCCAGGAAAGAAAAACACATTGGCAGACGATCTAAGCAGAAACATCATGGATCCTCACGAGTGGACACTAGATCCACAAGTATTTGCAATGATAACTCAAAAATGGGGGTGCCCAGACATAGATCTGTTTGCCAATCCCCAAAACTACCAACTTCGGAAATTTTGCACAGAGACATTCCACCCACTAGCTTAGAAAGTGGACGCCCTCTCATTCAGTTGGAAAACATTAACAGTGTATGCCTTTCCTCCACTGCCTCTTCTAGCAAAGGTGCTGCTGAAAGCCAGATTAGAGAGACCACAAATGATACTCATTGCTCCAGACTGGCCACGCCAGCACTGGTATCCAATACTAAGGAACATGGCTCACGGCCCACCATGGATTTTGCCTCAAATTCCTCACCTGCTCACTTAGCAAAACAATCGGGTTCTACACAGCCAGCTCAAGACTTCAAATCTGGCTGCATGGCAAATTACCTAAGGAACCAGCCAAGACTTCTCTCTAAAGCTGTTATGGATGTCATTCTGGAGGTCAGGAGGCCCAGCACCAGGAAAACCTATTCAGACAAATGGAAAAGATTTTGTGCATGGAACCAGGCTAAAGGCCAAAATCCCCTTGTTCCAAATATTCCTCAGATTCTACAATATTTAACTGAGATGTTGCACAAAGGACTTTCTTTTTCATCTATTAAGATCCACGCCTCAGCGATTTCAGCTCACTACAACATGGATCCTCCAATATTTTCACATCCACTGCTAAGACAGTACCTTAGAGGGGCTAAGAACATAAGACCGCCCAGGGGAGCACCAACACCAACTTGGGATCTCAACTTTGTTCTGGAAAAGCTTACACTGCCGCCCTTTGAACCAGCTTTTACAGCTGATTTATAGATCTGAAGTAGGAGATTCATTTGTCTGCAACCTGTGGGTTATGGATCTGATATCGGATCCGAACCAGCATGGTTTACCAGCTATGGATCCAAGCTCTCAGCTCCTCCCCTCACCCATAATGCCCTGCTCTACCCTCATGACCTCAGATCTCGTTTGCCGCGCATGGTGACCAGATTGTGTTTTTCCAGCTCTCCAGCTAAGTGATATTTCTAGTCTCAAAAGTGCTTAATTTTGAAAGTTTTTGTTAAAGTTGTGTGAAAGTGTAGGTTTCCCCCTCATATATTTTTGGTGTTAGCGTAGTGTGTGTTTGGGCCTGTGAGTGGTTTTGTTACTTTACTTTTACTAGTTTTTAGTAACCTTGTTTGCTTTTGGGATGTCTGAGCAGCCCAAAGCTGTATTTTCAAAGTGCTCCGAGTGTGGCCATAAGCTTTCCCCAGCTGATGGCCACACTCTGTGTTAGATGCCTGGGGGTTGAACACCTCACATCTGGATGTTCCATTTGTGCAGGGTTCAACCCCAGGGCATTGAAGGAGCGGAGGTCCAAGCTTGTCTTGGCGGGTCTTTGCCGCCGACTCGGCTCGGCCTCCGCTTGGGGTAACTTACCACGGTTGTCCCTCTCCTCCCCTCCTCCTCCTGGGACTCAACCTCCCTGTAGTGGTTCGGAGGAGAGGAAGCTAGAAGAAGGACCCGAGGGAGAAGCACCATAAGCGGCCGAGACCTCTGTTTCGCCCCGCCAGCCAAGCGGCTTCTCCCGGCCTCCTGCCTGCTGGCTCTCCCTCCTCTGCTCCGGTCTCCAGCGTGTTTTCACCGGGACCTGAGGAGGAGGACCAATCTCAGTCGAGGCTATCGAGGAGGCACTCAAGGCCTACCTCGGTAGCCTCGTCGAGATCAACTTATAGCCTATCGGACGCTGATCTGGACCGGATGATAAGGTTCATCCAGGCCCAGATGCAGATGGAGTGCTCTTGCCTCTCCCCTCTGGGGAGCTCGACCCTTTCGCCAATTGCTCCTTCTCCACCCGCCACCCGGTTCGAGCAGTTGGAGCCGAGCAGCCGGGGTGGGTCGGCTCGATAGTACTGGTACCGGATCCGACCCTGCCTCGAGTGCATCGGATCCGACCTCTCGGAGCCTGGATCCGAGCCGATCCGGGGATCAGTGCTCCTTCGGCGCTGTCTGTGTCGGAGCGCACTGTCCTTCGGATCCGGAAGCGCCGGCTCCGATCCTCACCCGGATCCGAGAGCCATTGTCGGATCCTTTGGTCAAGGTCGGCTCCTGCTTTTGATGTAGTGGAGAGGGCCCTGTTGAGGGTCTCGGACCCCAGCACTTGTTTCGGCTCCGCACTCCCTCTGCACTGGGTCAGGCTTCCACCATCCAGCCCTTGGGACAGCCCGCTCCTGTGCCCCAAGCTGTTCCCTGGAACAGGTTACTGTTTGCTTGGAGTCCTCTGACACCCCCCAGAGGATGTTCCTCAAGCATATGTGCAAAAGGAGGCACATTGACTCCCCGAGTCTCTCATGGAAGACACGGATTTGGAGGAAGGGAAGGCTCCCCATTCACCCCGAGGATGTCTCATTTGGAGACATCATGGAAATGCTCCGCATAAGGGGTGGTCTGCCCCAAGTCTTCCTCGGATGAGTCCGTGTTCTTGGAGGCATTTGAAGCGGGCCCTACCTCTTGGGTGTCCTCCTGCCGACCCCCTGGTGGACCTCATTACCACCAGGGCGTGGAAGGAACCGGACACCGTGGAGCCAATCCCCAAAAGGCCTGACCGGATCCTTAGTCCCCCGGCTGACCGTGCCCATTGGAGTAAGGGGCCTCCGGTAGATGCCATGTTGACGGCCACCAAGAGGGAACTTGCTCAGGAGAGTCCCTCAGTCCATCCCCCGAGCAAGGAGTCTCGGATGATGGACCGCTTAGGGGAAGCGGATGTTTAGTTCAGCGACCTTCTCGGTAAGGGCGTTTAACTATCTGGCACATGTGATTAGGATGCAGCGATCTTATTAAAGAATACGCTGCATCCCCAGAGTCCATGTTGGAGGAGGACAAAGTGCTGCACTCCACCCGCATGGCCACTCTCAGGTCCGTTACCAATACCTCTATGCGGTTACTCTCCCATGCTACGGAAGGCGCTAGAGCGCAGGGGCAGGCCTAGTTACTAGACGCCAGGCCTGGCTCCGATTGCATTCTCAGAGCCCTTCAAAGCGTCATTTGCGAACGCCCTTCGATGGTTCTGCCCTCTTTGGCAAAACTGTTCGCGACACTTTGACCCAGAGCAAGAAGGACGGGAAGACGCTGCCTGCCGTCGGAATCTGCTTCTCTGCACCCCAGAGGCCCTATTCTAGGAACCAAAAGGGTCAGAAGAAGATGTGGTTCCGGAAGTCGCAGCAATCCCAGCCTGCTCCGGACAACCAGTCCTTCCGTGGCAGAGGAGGACAGGGAGGACGCCGCCCTAGAGGCAGAGGGGCTCCCAGGAACTTCGGGTCCAGAGAACCTTCTCTGAACGGCCCGCAGCAACCCTGAGGGGTTGCCCGGCTGCTCCACTCTGGAGGCAGTCGGGGGACGTTTCTCGGAGCACCTAGCGGCATGGGAGTCCATAACATCAGACCGCTAGGTTCTCCAGATCATATCCAGAGGATACCGTATCCCCTTTCGTCACTTGCCAAATTTGAAGTCCCTCCCCGACGTTCCACCTGGTCAATGGGAGGCCGCTTTGGCAGAAATTGGCCATCTGCTAAAGAAAAGAGCCATCCAGCCCATCCCCCCAGACCAGATCGGATCAGGGTTCTACTCCAGGTTCTTTTTAGTGCCAAAAAAGACGGGGGATCTAAGACCAATTTTAGACCTTTCTCTCTTGAACCTGGCAGTTCAAGGAGAAGTTCCGAATGGTCACTCTGCAATCTATTCTCCCCCTTCTGGGAGAAAATCACTGGATGTGCTCCATAGACCTCAAGGATGCGTACTACCATATACTAATGAACAGGCGCTCCAGGAGGTTTCTCCGCTTCCGGCTGGGAGCCAGTCACTACCAGTTCCGGGTCCTTCCCTTTGGTCTCACCACAGCCCCCAGGGTGTTCACCAAAGTATTAGCAGTGGTAGCGGCCCACCTGAGGCTTCAGGGAGTACAGGTCTTTCCCTACCTGGACGACTGGCTCCTTACCGCCCCAACAAGGCATCTACTACTATTGGCGCAAGACTCCTTTCTCCATCTTGCTCCCAGTCCTGGGCATCACTAACTGCCCTGCTGCTAGCAATAACTTCAGCACGAAGAGTTTGAGCTACAGGCCCTAATGGCAGTGGAGCCTTTCATCATTTTTCATCAAGACAGAGTTGCTCTATGAACTAACCCTTCCTTTATGCCAAAGGTGGTATCCATTGTGGCCCTAAACCAAACCATTCATTTGCCCACCTTTTTCCCAAACCCCCAGAACAAAGGAGAAAGGCTCCTGCACTCTTTGGACATTCACAGGCAATTAAGCTTCTACTTGGATAAAACTAAGGCTTTCAGAAAATCTGACCAACTCTTTGTATCCTATGCTGCAGGATCACAAGAAAAAGCGATCTCAAAACAGACCATTTCAAAATGTGTAGGACATTGTATCCGTTTCTGCTACACACATCGTGGGCAACCTGTACCTGCTAGCATTAGGTCCCATTCCACCAGGGCTACAGCTACATCAACAGCCTTTCTCAGGGAGGTACCAACCAAGGATATTTTGGAGGCTGCAACTGGGAGTTCAGTGCACACCTTCACCAAGCACTATCACTTACCTCTATACTCTAAAACCAGAGCTGGCTTTGCCACTGCAGTTCTGCAGGGCCTACTAGCTTCTCCAAACCATGTTTAGTTCCACCGCCCATCCTTAGCTTTGGGATTCAACCCAAGTGTGGTGACTGCAGCAGTGTAACACGATGAACATAGTATAGTTTTGTACCTACCATAAATGTAGATGTTCGAGTGTTCACACTGCTGCAGTCCAGGTTACCCTCCCTCCATCCCCTCTGACCTAGCTGAACTTTTCTATACCTGTCTATCTGGTACAACCTTTGTGGTACATTTGCTTGTAACTGAAGGTATTCCTTTTATTTCCTTTACATGTTTAATTAGCAATATGTATTGCCCACCTACTTGAGGGCACCTGACATCTGGGGCAGGAAAAACTGAAGAAAATGGCGTCTGATGCCTCTTGTATACCCCTGGTGCACTGACGTCAGGGAAGAAGCGACAGCAACCGACGCCAGACCAAGACTTTGGAACTCTGGCCAACTGCGGGACTGCCTGACAGCAGGATAACCCAAGTGTGATGACTGCAGCAGTGTGAACACTCGAACATCTACATTTATGGTAGGTACAAAACTGTACTTTTCTCAGAGACCGGATTCTCTTGGGCCTCGAAGCCAGGCCACTCTAGGAAATCTGCTTCTAGCCACCATCTTGCTACTGCTCCCCCCACCCCAAGCTGAAATGGTTAAAATGGCAGAGGATCGCATCTCCCTTATCCGAAATACTCAAGCCCCCTCTCCCAAAATGAAAAGGGTTCCTTCTCCAGAAATCGACAGACCAGGAGTCTGTGGAATCTGATTATTCTGCCTTTGAAGAGGAACAGCAGCCATTAACTGTTTGAGGATTCTGATGCAGAGGAATCCATCCCCTCTGCCTTCCCTCCAGAGGACCTCTCCTTCAAGGAAACCCTTCACTCCCTCAGGGAACATTTTTAGTGGGGAATCTCCAGACTATCCACAGTCAAAGATACGTCTTAGAGAGTTTCTGGACCTGCCCCAGCACAGACCCCTGGCCATTCCCCCTATTCTAGAAGTGGTGGATGATGATTTCCTTGAATCCAGTTGAGCCCCTGATGCTCTGCCTCTTGCCCCAGCTAAACCTAACGGGTACTACAGAGTACCGGATTGTCACAAATACCTGTACAGGAACCCTGCTGCAGATCCTGAGGTCATTACATAGGGACCCAAAGAAGCTAAGACTAGTTCTGCCAAGAACAGTCTTCCTTCTGACAGACTCCAGAGCTCTGGACAGATGGGTTAAGAAAGTATACACCTCTGCAACCTTAGCTATCAGAGCACTCAGTTGTCAGTTCCATATGTTAAAATATCAACAGCACACTTTGGAACAATTAAAACAGAAGATTGCTACCTCCCCTGACTGTGCCAACTCAAAAGAGCTGACAGAATTACTACACTCCGCTTATCAAGTGGCTAACCACTCATTACAATGTAGATATGAAGCCCTAGAATCCTCTAGCAGGGCAGCAGTGACAGGATCTGTTACTAGAAGACATGCATGGCTGAAGGAACAACCTCTCCCTGATCATGTGAAGTCTAAATTTATTAATGCACCCCTAGATAAAGAACGCCTGGTTGGGGAAAAAGCAGAAGAGGTGCTTAAAAAATGGAAGACAAAGCAAAATCTATGCAAACAGTAAAATATTTCTTTCTAGTTCAACAGCCCAGATTGAGCAGGGACTTCCCCTCTAAACACTTGGGCTTCCCTGCACACAGCAGACAGGGCCAAAGTAAGCCTCACAGGGACAGGACATCCAGGGCCAGCAAAGAAGTAAACAGTGGACCACTTCCGCCTCTAATGCAAGGGAGTTCTAAGCCAAGCTTATATGGCAAGCACTCAGTGACTCCCCCCCCCCTCCCCCGCCCTCCTTTCACTCATCTAAAACTAGGAGGAAGGCTCACCCTCTCCAAGGACAACTGGGTCCCTATAACAAAGGACCAGTGGGTATTAAAAATCATTTTTCAGGGATACAGATTCTCCTTTAGTGAACTCCCAATTCCAAGAGGGTTACCCAGACCTCCCCCCAAACCATTGGGCAGAGGCAGTAAAACAGGTTAGAACCCTAATATCCCAGGGGGCAGTAGAAGTTGTCCCTCTGGATCAAACAGAAAAAGGTTTTTACTCCAGACTATTCCCTGTCCCCAGAAAAGAGGGCACTCTGCTCCCCATCTCGGATCTATCCAAACTGAACACCTCCTTGGTGGTCCCCAGATTCAGAATGCTAACCTTGCAGCAACTCCTGCCTATGCTCGCACAAAATGCCTGGTTGGTGACACTAGACCTAAAAGATGCCTACCTCCACATCCCCATCAGGGAATCATGCAGAAAATGCCTGTGCTTCAGAGCAGGTAATCAGCACTTTCAGTTCTCTGCACTGCCCTTTGGCCTTTGGCTTATCTACTGCTCCCAGAGTATTCACCAAATGCTTGGCCTCGGCTATAGCATTCTGCAGACAGAGAAATACACAAATTAACCCTTACCTGGATAAACTACCTCATTCAGGCGAACAGCAAAGAAAAGTTACTCCAGGATCTTCTCTTTGTCAGAAAACTCTAACTTCCCTAGGGTTCACCATCAAAGAGAAAAAAATCAAAGCAAAACCCCACCAGGAAAATTGTTTTCCTGGGAGCTGGGCTAGACTATATCCCCAGGAAAGCAGAGTTTCCTTCTTCTCTACTTCACCCAGCTGGCTTCCAGAAGTCACTTCACTGCGAGGAAGTTCTTGCAAGCCCTGGGATACATGGCATCTTGCATCCTTTTCATCCCTCTCGCCAGGCTTCACATGAGAAAACTTCAGTGGTACTTAAAGAACCTTTATGTCAGCACGCAGTCCCAAGAGACCACTCCCCTCTGATCTCTTGTATAAGGGCTGAATTTCTCAGGTGGGCAGAGGCCTGTGCCATGAGCAAGGGTCTTCCCTTCATCCTCTCCCCTTCCGGACAGACCATCACCACCAACCCCTCAGACATAGCTGGGGTGCTCACCTAGAAGGCACATGTACCCAGGGCTTTTGGAATGCCCAGCAACTTCACTTGCTCATCAACCAGAAAGAAATGGCAGTGCAAAGCACTCTGACTTCCTTCCAACCCCATCTCAGGCCACGGGTGGTCCTTATAAAAACAGACAACACAGTAATGTGGTACATCAACAAGCAGGGGGGCACACAATCTTACCCCCTGTGCAGGTTAGCCATGAGTCTGTGGTTTGCAGCCACTTCCATGGGTCTACACCTTATTGCACAGTACTTACCAGGGATCAACAACATACTGGCAGACCACTTAAGCAGAAACTTACTGGACTCCCACAAATGGCAGCTCCACAGAGAAATATTTCTGTAAATCACCCAGGAGTGGGTGACCCCAGAGGTGGACCTCTTTGCCTCGCACCTCAACCACCAGCTGCACAAGTTTTGCACCAGGGAGATGTTCTTCGTGTTTCACTGCTGCAATCATCACACTTGAGTTATCTGCCTGCAGATAGTCCACACTCAGCCCGAATACCAGAGACTTGGTATTTCTGTGTTGGTTGCTGTCGCTCCAGGACTGACGTCAGGTCATCAGGGGTACAAGAACAGGCAGCCAACACCATTACATCAGTCTTTCTTGCCGAGGAGCCTGAAGCAGAAGCAGTTCGCAAGTGCCGGTTGGCCGCTACCTGAATTTTCATTTACGAATTGATTAATCCTGAGGTCTTCTAAAGCTAAGTACCTGTTGGGGATCCTTTTTTCTTGCTCTAACTGATGTCAGAAAAAGTTAATTGTCTTGACTGTGGAAAGCAAATACCTCCGAGATTTTCATTCTTACTGCGTCACCTGTTTAGGCCCAGACCACGGCGTCCCTCGCTGTCAGTTTTGTGCCTTGTTTAACACCTGAACCATTCGTCAGCGGGCACTCTTTGTCGCTAAATTCTTTCACTCTTGATCTCCGTTTTCTGAAATGGCTTCAATAAGCCATCTGACTACTGATATTCTGAAAAAAACGTAAGGATAAAGACAGATTGCATAGGTCCAGAACTGCCGACAACGCTTCCATTAAGCTAGTCGTCAGTCCGCCTGTACTCAGGTGCTTCACGTGGATTCGCAGGCCTCTACTGAGACCCATTCGGAGTCCTGTATGCCACGAGATGTTTCTTTGACTATGGAACCTGCAGATGTCTCTACCTTGGATGGGTCCAGAGCCGCTGTGCAGGCACTGCCTTCTGAGGCAGTTATTCGCTCAACCGATGTTAGAATCAAACCAACTTCATTTTTAACCAAAACTACCAAGTTTCTTAGGCCCAGATTACACACTACACTTAGAAAACCGACGACCAAAGCCCATGCCACAAAAACAAATGCTTAGAATGGCTGAAGACCTCATTAAGCTTATCAGGGGAAGTCAGCCTTCCCCTTGCAAAGAGACAAAGAATCCAGTCCCCTTCAGCTTCTACAGACCAGGAGTCCGATGACGCTGAGATTTCTGATTATGAAGATATGCCCTTATCTGTCTATGAGGATTGAAATGCAGAGGAATCCATTCCCTCTGCCTTCCCTCCAGAGGATCTTTTTTGGTGAGAGCATTTTCACTGGGCATGCCAAGACTATCCTCAGTCCAAAAAGAGACTTAAGAGAATTTCTAGAGTTGCCTCAGCACAAGCCTTTAGCTATACCACCCTGTCCTGGATGTTATGGATGATGTTTTTATGGAATCCAGTCTTACTCCTGACGCTTTACCTCCCGCTCCTAGGAAACCAGATGGGTACTACAGAGTACCTGACACTCACAAATTTCTTTTCAAGAATCCTACTGCTGACCCAGAGATCATTTCCCAGGGGCCTAAAGGTATTGAAGCTACTACAGCCAAGAATCCCACCCCTTCGGACAGGGATTCCAGAGCATTGGACAGATGGGGCAAGAAGGTATATACCTCTTGCTAGTTTCACATGCTGAAGTACCAGCAACATATTATGGAACTCATTAAATAAAAAGTGGCAACCTTTTCAGACTGTGCAGAAAATAAAGAATTGCAGGAGTTTATACACTCTGCAAGCCAAGTCAATAAGCATACTTTGCCGTGTGGCTTTGATGCCCTAGACACATCGTACCGGGCAGCAGTCACTGGTTCTCTACTGAGAAGACATGCTTGGCTGAAGGAGCAGACCTTGCCAGACCATGTCAAATACAAGTTGCTAGACGCTCCTTTGAATATGTTTGGCACCAAAGCAGTAGAGGTTCTTGGAAAGATGGAAGAAAAAGCTAAGTCTATGCAGACTGTTAAAGAATTATTATAAGTGCAACCCCCTAGATTCAGTAGGCATTGCCCTTCTAAACACTGGTCCTTTCCAGCCCTCTCTAGGCCTTCTCATGCCAGACCCAGGGGAAACAGACAACCCAGACTACAGTCTCAGGGTATGCAGAGATCTAAGCAGTGGAGTGTCCACACCCCTAAAGCCAGGGAGTGGTAAGCCTTCCCCTTACGGAAAAAGCTCACAATTACTTTTTTACTCCACTTCCCAGCCATGCCCTATTACTTGTGCCTCTAGGAAGAAATCTTGCCCTTCATGGAAAAAAATGGATGTCAGTCATTCAGGACCAGTGGGTCCTCAACATTGTATCCCAGGGGCACAAATTTTATTTCCATTCACTGCCAACCTGAAGTGGGTTTCCAGACCTTCCTCCAAATCAGTGGGCAGAGGCTCAAAACCAAGTACTTTCCCTGCTCAGTATCAGAGCTATTCAGCCGGTTCCAGTACAACAGACGGGTCAAGGATTCTACTCCAGACTCTTCCTGGTACCCAGGAAAGAGGGCTCTTGGTGCCCAATCCTGGATCTTTCAATCCTCAACATTTTCCTGGTGGTACCAAACTTCAGAATGCTAACCCTGCAACAGCTTCTTCCTGTGCTAGCCAAGGATGCTTAGATGTCCTTCAAGAATGCAACTGCAGTCCTGACATATAACCTGCCTCAGGCAGCCCTTCGGTCGGCCAGATTCCAAAGTCTGGGTCCGGCGTCGGCCGATGTCGCCTCCTCCCCGACGTCAGAGCAGCTGGAGTATAAAGGCATCAGCCGACGCCATCTTCTTCAGTCTTTCTTGCCGCGCGGTGCCCGAAGCAGAAGCAGTTCGCAAGTGCCGGTCGGTCAGCTCCTGTGTTTTCAGTTACCGAAGTCATCTAAAAGCTAAGTACCCGTTGGAACATTTTTCTTGCCTCAGCCGATGTCGGAACAAATTGAGAAAGTTAATAATTGTTTGTCTTGTGGTAAACAAATACCTCATAAGGACTTTCATTCTTACTGCCTCCCTTGCCTGGACCCAGACCACGATGTCTCGGCCTGTGCCGCCTGTGCTTGCTTTAATAAGCGCACTCTCAGGTGCCGGGCAGAGTTTGCCGAAGACTTTTTTGTCGAATCTTATGCTTACAACATGCCGTCGGAACAACCGACAGCACAAACTACCAAAAAACGAAAGGACCGGGACCGACATCCTCGGCCCGCGTCTTCCACCGATTTAACGCCTAAGCCCTCCGCGAGTGCTTCGGTCCCTTCGGAAGTGGTAATTCAACCGCTCCAGGCCGACGACACCGCGTTAACTCATCAATCAGTCTCGGAGGCTACTCCGGTGCCGGTTGTTGATTTTCCTCCGGAAACCGAAGTTCTGGATCTACCCGACACCATTCCAGTGGACAAAGTTACCCCTGTCCTTGGGGCAGCTAGGCCTCCTGTATCCATGTCAATCCAGGCCTTTGCACGTGCTAAGGCCGCCAGCCAGGCCAAGACCCATCCCAAGCCTGCTTCTCAGGCTCCTTCTTCTACCTCTCTTCAGATGAAGCCTCTGGGGATTCAGAGCATTCAGAAACCCAAGAGGAATCCTTCCAGGCCTATGAGGACTCTGATGCTGAGGAATCTATTCCCTCTGCCTCCCCTCCAGAGGATTTTTCTTTCGGTGAAGTCCTCCACTCCATGAGGGAGCATTTTAAGTGGCAGGGTCAGGAATTTTCTGATTCCAGGAAAAGGCTACGTACCTTCCTTAAGTTACCCCAGCACAGACCTTTAGCTAATCCGCCAGTTTTGGATGTCCTGGATGATGTTTTCTCTGACTCCAGTGCTTCCGCTGATTCTCTCCCTCCTGCTCCTGTCAAGCCAGACCGGTATTATAGGGTCCCTGACACTCACAAGCATCTCTTTAAGGCCCACTCTGTGGATCTAGAAACTATTTCACAGGGCCCCAAAGGAGTGGCTACCTCCTCAGCCAGGAATCCACTGCCAGCTGACAGGGAAGCAAGGTCCCTGGAGAGATGGGGTAAAAAAGTCTATACCTCTACCACCCTTGCCATGAGGTCTCTTAACTGCCTTTTTCATATGTTTCAGTACCAGGATTATTTACTGGATGATTTGCAGAAAAAGATAGCCTCTCATGAGCCTATAGATAGAAAGGCATTGCAGGATTTGGTTCATAATACCCAGCAGGTTAGTAATCATTTTCTACAGTGTGGTTATGATGCATTGGAGGCTTCATGTAGGGCAGCTATGACAGGGGCTGTTATCCGTAGACATGCTTGGTTGAAAGAACAGCCGTTGCCAGATCATGTTAAAGTAAAGCTCCTGGATGCACCTCTGGATAAACAGAAGCTTTTTGGAGCTAAAATGCTCAGGATGTGTTGAAATCTATTGAAGAGAAGGCAAAATCAGTTCAAACAGTAAAGGATTTCCTCCAGGTTCAGCCCCAAGATTCAGCGAATTGGCCTTCAAAGAATTGGTCCTTTCCAGACTCTGACAAGTTTCAAATGGGAAAGAACAGGCATGCACGAGGTAGAGGGCAATACAGAGGCTCCTACAGGGGACTCCAATGGCAACCACAAAATCAAAGAAATGGCACAGGTAGTACACCTGCACCACAGGGACAATCACAATGACTTACCTTTCACTCCGCCTACCAAGGCTCAAAGAGAAGCACCTATAGGTGGAAAATTATCTCTATTCTCAAAAAACTAGCACATTATAACAAAGGACAATTGGATTCTGGACATAATAGACAGAGGTTACAGGTTCCACTTCCATACCTTACCAACAGGACAAGGCATGCCAAACCTGCCACAAAATCAAAGGACAGAGGCTCTCATAGAAGTCTCAAAGCTGTTACAAATAAGAGCAATAGAGAAGGTTCCTCCTCAGGAACAAGGCCAGGGATTTTATTCAAGACTGTTCCTTGTTCCAAGAAAAGAAAAACAATGGAGGCCTATATTGGACTTGTCCATTCTAAATACTTTTCTCATGGTGCCAAAATTCAAGATGCTGACGTTACAGCAACTTCTTCCCATGCTGGGCAAGGGGTCTTGGCTGGTTACTCTGGACCTCAAGGAGGCATACCTGCATGTCCCTATCAGACACAGTTGCAGAAGATACCTCAGATTTCTTGCAGGAACAGAGCACTATCAATTCTCAGCATTGCCGTTTGGCTTATCTACTGCGCCCAGAGTATTCACGAAATGCCTGGCATCAGTAGTGGCACATTGCAGACTCCAAGGGATTCAAATATACCCTTACCTGGACGACTGCCTAATTCAAGCAGACAGCAAACAGACCTTGATAAGGCACTTGGATTACGTCATTCAATTGCTGCAGGCTTTGGGATACACAGTCAACATTCAAAAATCAAGATTACTGCCATCCCAAGAGATTATATTTCTAGGAGCAAAACTGGACACATGGCTGCAAATGGCTTTCCTCACAGAGGAGAAACAAGAACATTTAACAGCTTACTTCAGAGGCCTAGCAAAATTAACCCACCTGACCGCAAGGAAGACCTTGCAGGCCCTGGGGTTCATGGCATCTTGCATTCTTCTAATCCCTCTGGCAAGACTACACATGAAGAAAGCTGCAGTGGTACCTAAAAAGCTTGCGGTCACAACACAGCCACAACCTAGAAGACATAATACCACTCATACCATGCCTACAAAGGGAATTTTTGTGGTGGGCTCAAGCAAGTCACTTAAATGAAGGCATGCTATTCAACAAACCTCCAACAAGCCAAACTATTACAACAGACGCCTCAGACCTTGGATGGGGGGCGCACATGGACGGCAGATGCATTCAAGGGCAATGGACTCCCATGGAGATGCATCAGCATATAAATCAAAAAGATGTTGGCAGTGATACATGCAATAGAAGCCTTTGGAAAATCTCTTCAACAAGGTCATCTGCTAACAAGAACAGACAATACCACTGTCATGTGGTACATAAACAAACAAGGGGGCACTCATTCCTACCCCCTCTGCAGACTAACAATGATTCTTTGGGAAAAGTCCCTGAAACTGAACATCCACTTGCAATCCCAGTTTGTTCCATGCAAGGACAATGTTCTGGCAGACAGATTGAGCAGAAATTTCTTGGATCCACATGAATGGATGCTACACCCACACATTTTCGCACAAATAGCATCTGCATGGGGAAAACCAGACATAGACCTCTCTGCATCTCATCTCAATCATCACCTGGAAAGGTTCTGCACAAGGATACACCATCCTCTAGCTTGGAGAACGGATGCTCTTTCCTTCAGCTGGAATGCTCTAACAATTTATGCATTCCCTCCTCTACCTTTGCTCACCAAGGTGTTACTGAAGATCAAGGCAGAACAGCCAAAAGGAATCTTGATAGCTCCAGACTGGCCAAGGCAACACTGGTATCCATTACTATTGAGCATAACTCACTCCAAACCATGGCCCTTGCCTCAATGGCCTCTGCTCCTGACTCAACACAGTTACAAGACTGTTCATCAGAACCTGCAAACCCTAAAGCTAATAGCTTGGAGAGTTCCATGACTCAGACCCATGACTCACACTCTGAAAAAGTTCAGGAAATTTTGCTGGAAGCTCACAGACCTTCCACCAGAAAAACCTATTCGGCCAAATGGAAGAGATTCACCATCTGGAATGTCAACAAGGGCCAGGATGCATCATTGGTGAACATACCTCAGATATTGGAATACTTGACAGAAATGTTTCACAGTGGCCTCTCATACTCTTCCATCAAAATCCACGCTTCAGCTATCTCAGCACATTACAACTGTGATCCACCTGTGTTCTCGCATCCTTTGCTAAGACAGCTTCTAAGAGGCATAAAGAATATCAAACCTCCAAGGAAGCTACCAATTCCTGCATGGGACCTCAATTATGTCTTGGAAAAATTAACTCTTCCTCCTTTTGAACCAGCAGCAACTTCAGAAATGCAATTTCTCTCTTGGAAAATGGTTTTCCTGTTGGCAGTCACTTCAGCAAGAAGAGTCTCTGAGATACAGGCCCTCATGGCAGTTCCTCCTTTTCTCATCTTTCATCAGGACAGAGTTTCCCTTAGGACCAATCCTTCATTCATGCCTAAGGTGATATCCAGAGTGTCTCTAAACCAAGCAATTCACCTGCCTACTTTCTTTCCTAACCCTCAAAATAAAGGGGAAAAGCTGCTGCATACTTTAGACATTCACAGACAACTACGCTACTACTTGGACAGAACAAAGTCCACCAGAAAGTCTGACCAACTGTTTGTAGCCTATGCTGCTGGAGTACAAGGAAAAGCAGTCACCAAACAAACTATCTCAAAATGGATTGGACACTGCATCAGATTCTATTATTCTTTTCATGGAAAAAGTGTGCCAGCCAATATTAGACCACACTCCACCAGAGCTATGGCCACATCCACAGCTTTTCTATGAGGAGTGGCTACAAAAGACGTTCTAGAGGCTGCTACATGGAGCTCCGTGCATACATTTACCAAACACTACAACCTGCCATTATACTCCAGATCCCGAGCAGGCTTTGCTTCGGCAGTCCTGCAGGGCCTTCTAGCTACACCATCTCTTGCTTAGTCCTACCACCCCCAGCTTGCCTATGGTATTCAACCCATATGTCAGGACTGCAGTTGCATTCTTGAAGGACATAGTACAGTTTTGTACCTACCATAAATGTAGATGTCCGATAGATATGCAACTGCAGTCAGTTTTCCTCCCTCCTACCCCTCTGTTTTCTCCCTTTTGGGTCCTTTCTCCCCTAACCTATCAGCTGGGGATATATGTTATGGTGTATCTGTTTATTACTGTTGTGCATGTTTGGTTTTATCTGTTTATCCATTCACAAAATTTAGCCTTCCTTGGAGGGCACCTGGCATCTGGGGTAAGAAACACTGAAGAAGATGGCGTCGGCTGATGCCTTTATACTCCAGCCACTCTGACGTCGGGGAGGAGGCGACATCGGCCGACGCCAGACCCAGACTTTGGAATCTGGCCGACCGAAGGGCTGCCTGAGGCAGGACAACCCATATGTCAGGACTGCAGTTGCATATCTATCGGACATCTACATTTATGGTAGGTACAAAACTGTACTTTAGTCACCCTAGACTTAAAAAGAAGCCTATCTGTACATCCCCATAAGGGAATCATGCAGGAAGTGTCTGTTTCAGGGCAGGATCTATGCATTATCCGTTCTCTGCACTTCCCTTTGGCTTATCTACTGCGCCCACAGTATTCACAAAATGCTTGGTTCCAGCCATTGCATACTGCAGGCAGAGAAATATCCAGATTTATCTGTACTTGCATGACTGCCTGATTCAGGAGAACAGTCAGGAATTGCTCCTCCAGCACCTAACATTTGTAAAAAACCTTCTCACTTTTTTGGCTGCACCATCAACGAAAAGAAAGCAAAACTGTACCCAGTCAAAATATTGTATTCCTGGGAGCAAGCTTGGACACAACTTCCCAGATGGCATTCCTCACTTTAGAAAAACAAGTCTATCTGACAGACTACTTCAAAAGGCCACCAGAACCCAGCTATCCGCAAGAAAAATACTGCAAGCCCTAGGGTTCATGGCCTCATGCATACTGCTAATTCCATCTGGAAGACTGCATGTGAGGAAACTGCAATGGTACTTAAGTCTTTGGTGCCAACATTCTCAAAACCTGGAAACAGTCATTCCTGTCATCCCTTGTCTAAGGACAGAGTTCCTTTGGTGGGCAGAAGCATGCAACCATGACAAGGGACTACCTTTTACTCAACCCCACACAGTCCAAACCCTAACCACAGACACATCAGACTATGCCTGGGTGGCTCACGTGGACGGCAAATGTATTCCAAGGCCACTGGAGTCAAACCAGAT
The DNA here is from genome assembly GCF_019279795.1 of Protopterus annectens. NCBI lineage: Eukaryota > Metazoa > Chordata > Ceratodontiformes > Protopteridae > Protopterus > Protopterus annectens. The sequence continues at coordinate 740,409,254 of NC_056734.1, read as the reverse complement.
TCATCTGCACATCAACCAAAAAGAGATGCTAGCTGTACAGAATGCCCTGACAGCTTTCAGATCCCTACTCTTTCCAGGACAACTGCTAATAAAAACAGACAACACCACAGTTATGTGGTACATCAATAAGCAAGGGGGAATCCACTGCTGGCCCACTATGCAGGTTACTGTGGAACATGGCCTTCGACATTCAAGTCCATCTACAAGCTCAATTCCTGCCAGGCAAACAAAATTCACTGGCAGACGACTTAAGCAGAAATCTCCTAGACCCACACGAGTGGCAATTGGAGCCCAGCACCTTCAAACCTTCTGATTCAGAAATGGGGGACCTCAGAGGTGGATGTCTTTGCCTCCCTCTACAACCATCAGCTCAGCAAATTCTGCACCAGGAATCATCACAGCAGGGCCTGGAAAGTCGATGGCCCTATATTTTCAGTGGGAAAAGCTCTCAATCTATGCCTTTCCCCCTCTGCCACTTTTCTCAAGACTATTACTCAAGATAAAACAAGACAGGCCAATGACAATTCTGATTGCCCCGGACTGGCCACGCCAGCACTGGTACCCACTCCTGCACAGCCTGAGACCAGTGCCATCCTGGCACCTACACCAGTCCCCAACCCTACTGTCTCAGCAAGGGGGTGGGGGGGCAGATTTTGCATCCACAACTGTAAACCCTAAATCTTGCAGCCTGGCTTATCCCTTGAATTTATCCCCCAATCACCCTAAGCAAGCAGGTGCTGGAAGTGATTCTTGAAGCCAGAAGACCCAGTACAAGAAAATCCTATGCTAAGTGGAAAAGGTTCTACTCATGGATTCGATCCAGAGGAGAGGACACAACTCTGCCCTCCCTGCCTCTTATTCTGGATTACTTAGCAGAGCTACTCCACAAAACCCTGTCCTCCTCCTCCATTAAGATACATGCTTCAGCCATTTCTGCTCATTACAACACTGAACCACCTCTCTTCTCGCACCCTCTGATCAAACAGTTCCTGAGGGGCAAACAACTTAAGGCCACCAAGGAGAGCACCCAATCCTGCTTGGGACCTTAACTTTGTATTGGAAAAGCTCATAACCCCCCCCCCCCTTTTGAAGTTGCTGCGTCAGCGGAGTTAAAATTTCTGTCTTGGAAAACAGCCTTGCTTCTAGCCATTACTTCAGCTAGAAGATTATCTGAGCTGCAAGCAGTGATGGCTGTGGAACCCTTCATTGTTTTCCATGCTGACCGGGTTTCCCTCAGGACTACCCTTCCTTTATGCCTAAGGTGGTGTCCAGTGTGAATCTCAACCAATCCATCCATTTGCCAGCCTTCTTCCCTAACCCTCAGAATAAAGGGGAAAGGATCCTGCACTCCTTCGACATGCACAGACAGCTCAGATTCTACCTTGATAGGACTAAGCCTTTCAGAAAATTTGACCAACTGTTAGCTTTGCAACAGGGGCAGAGGGCAAGGCCATTTCTAAACTATTTCCAAATGGGTAGCACACTGCATCCATTTCTGCTACAAGCACCATGGGAAACCAATCCCTCAGGGGGTCAGAACTCATTCCACTAGGGTAACATCTACCCGTGCAGCATTAATCAGGGGAGTCCCTACCAGGGACGTCCTGGAAGCTGCTACCTGGAGTTCTATACATGCCTTCACCAAGCATTACCACCTGCCTATTTTTTTCCAAATTCAGGGCAGGTTTTGCTACAGCATTTCAAGGCATACTAGCCAGCCCTAACTCTTCTTGACTGCCTCCACCCTTCTTCAGCTGTGGGAATCCACCCAAGTGTGATGACTTCAACAGTGAAACATGAAGAACATAGTACAGTTGTGTACACTTACCATAAATGTAGATGTTAGTGTATTCACTGTTGCAGTCCTAGTTTCCCTCCAGTCCCCTGGTTTTCTGTCTTTCTCTCTCCCCTCTTTATGCATATTACTCACCCCCTTCTGAGGTATTGGTATTTACTTTTTACTGGTGCTGTTTTCCCCCCACCATAATTTAGCTCCCTATTTGGGGGGCTCCTGACATTTGGGGCAGGAAAAACTGATGTAATACAGTCCGCTGCCTGTTCTTATACCCCTAATGACCTGACGTCATTCCTGGAGCGACAGCAACCGACACAGAAATACTAAGTGTCTGGTATTCGGGCTGACTGAAGGCTACCTGCAGGCAGATAACCCAAGTGTGATGACTGCAACAGTGAATATACTCTAACATCTACATTTATGTTAAGTGTACACAACTGTAGTTTTCACCTCCTAGCATGGAAGGTGGATGCCTTGACCTTCTCCTGGAGCTCCCTCTTTGTGTACGCATACCCTCCTCTGCCCCTTCTTCTCAAGGTTCTGATCAGAATAAGAGAAGAGACTAAAGGCCATCCTCATCACTCCAGAATGGCCCAGACAGCATTGGTACCCCTTACTATGCAGTCTGACCTTACAGCCCCCCCCCCCAAGCTGCTTCCCCTAAGGTCAGACCTCTTGTCCCAGGAGAGGGGTAAGGTACTGCACCCAGTCCTACAGACTCTCAAACTTTCAGCATGACTCGTACACTAAAAACTAACAAGAATTCACTGTTAAGCAGACAGGTCCTGGACATCAGCACAGAGGCCACAGCACAATAAAATATTATGCAGGAAAATGGAAAAGATTCTGCTCCTGGAAACAATCAAAAGGGGGCAGTACCTCCCAACCTTTCATCCTTCTCATCCTGGATTACTTAAGAGTTGCTCAATATTGGTTTCTCCTTCTCTATTAAAATCCATGCTTTGGCCATCTCTGCCCATTATAATTCAGACCCACCCCTTTTCTCTCATCCTTTGGTTAAGCAATACCTCAGAGGGGCTTCTAATATCAGGCCTCCCAGAAGACCCTCCTACTCCACCCTGGGACCTGAATTATGTGTTGGAGAAACTAACCTTACCTCCTTTTGAACCTGCTGCTTGAACAGAATTGAAATACCTCTCCTGGAAGACTGCCTTCCTACTAGCTATCACCACAGCCAGAAGGGTCTCACAACTTCAAGCTCTTATGGCTGTCGAGCCCTTCATAATTTTCCATGCAGACAAAGTCTCCGAGGATTAATCCCTCCTTTATACCCAAGGTGGTATCTGATGTGTGACCCTTAACCAGGCCGTACACCTTCCCACTTTGTTTCCCAACTATCAAAACAAGGGGGAAATAATTCTGCACTCACTAGACGTGCACAGACAACTCGGATACTATCTGGACTGCACTAAGCCATTCAGAAAAACTGGCGAGCTTCTTGTAAGCTTTGCCTCAAGGGCAGAGGGGAAGCGCATCTCCAAACCATTTCCAAATGGATTTCACACTGTATCCATTTTTGCTACAGACTACGTGGGAAACCCATCCCTAGGTCAATCCGTACCCACTCCAATAGGGCACCCTCCACTTCCACTGCCTTCCTCAGAGGAGTTCCTACCAGGGAAATACTGGAAGCGGCCACCTGGACCTCTGTCTGTACCTTTACAAAGCATTACCACCTACCTCTCTTTTCGAAGTCTAGGGCAGGGTTTGCCTCTGCAATTCTGCAGGGGCTCCTGACCCATACCTAGGACTCTATCTTTCCTTCCACCCTTTACCTCAGCTTTGGGAATCCTCCCACAGGTGATGACTGCAACAGTGAAACACAAAGAACATAGTACTGTTGTGTACACTTAACCATAAATGTAGATGTTAGTGTATTCAGTGTTGCAGTCTTGGTTTCCCTTCCTCCGTCCCCCTTTTCACATCTTCCCCTAGGGAAACGCATGCTTCCTAGGGTGGCATTTAGCCCCCAGGACCACTTCTGTCTTTTCCCTTGTGCTTCTGACGGGTTAGGGCAAGAAAGACTGATGTAATGACGTCAGCTGCCTTGCTTTGTAGTACTGACGACCTGACATCAGTCTATAGGCGACAGCCGCCAGCACACAAAAACATTGACTCTGGTATTCAGGCCGGCCAAGAGCTACCACAGCAGCAATAACCCACAGGTGATGACTGCAACAATGAATACACTCTAATATCTACATTTATGGTAAGTGTACACAACTGTACTTTCTCAGCCTTGCCTTTTGATCTTTCTACAACCCCAAGAGTTTTCACAAAATGCTTAGTCCCAGTACTCGCATTCTACAAGACTCCAAGGCATTCAAATATTTCCCTACCTGGACAACCTCCTGCTCCAGGCAAACACCCCAGAGGAACTGCAGAGGAGTTGCCACTCCGCCATTGTCATCCTTCAACAGCTAGTATTCACAGTCAACGTCAGAATCTGCCCTCATCCCATCCCAAGACCATGTCTTTCTGCGGTGCAGAATCCAGACAGAATGATAGTGTCCCTTCCACCTCAAAAGGCACAGGAACTCTGCCAGACCTTTTCAGACATCCTTCCCCTGCACCTTTTGTCAGCAAGACAATCTCTCAGTAATGTTGGACCGATGGCTTCCACCATACCTATGCTGCCTCTGACAAGGATTCATGTGAAGAAGTTTCAGTGCCTCCTTGAAGTCGATGTGAACACAACATGCCCACCCTCTGGAATTTCAATTCCTCCTCGTACGTTGCTTAAAGAAGAATCTTCTATAGTGGATCCAACAAATGTCCCTCAGCCCGGGACTTCCTATCCACCCTTTGCCCCCAACTCAAGACCTGTACACAGATGTTTCAGATACAGGCGTTGGGTCACCATACTGTACAAGGGCAATGATCTCCCTCTCATAAAACGGGCCACATAAATATAAAAGAGATGATGAAGGCATTGATTCTAGCTCTTCAGTTCTTTCTGTCCCTTCTCAACCCACAGCAGTTGAGAATCTGCACAGACAAACATGACTGCTCTCTGGTATGTGAACAAGCACGGGGACCAAATCCTTCCACCTGTGCAGATTAGCTTTACAGGTTTGGGAGCTAGCCCTCTGACTTCAGATTCCTCTGTAGGCAGTCTACATCCCTTTCAAACAAACCTTGAGCAGATCCACAACACAGAGACATGAATGGATGCTTCACAGGAGGTACGTTTCTGGATATAGTCCACAAGTGGGGTATTCCTCAGACTTGTTTGCCTCTCTTCTGAACAGACAACTTCCAAGATTTTGTGCCGGGGCACCTCACCCCCTCGCGTGGCAAGTGGACACACTATCAATATCCTAGAGGGAGAAATTTCTGTATGCATTCCCTCCCCTTCTGCTCATTCCAAAAGCCCTGCTGAAGATTCAACAGGACAAACAAGAAATCTTGCTGATTACTCCCTTATTGGCCAAGACAGCACTGGCTCCTCATTCCCCTACACCTAGCCAAGGACCATCTTCAAAAGTTACCTCACAGAATGAACTTGCACAACACAAGGGCTCCCTCATCCACCCACTTTGGCAACTCTACAACTGACTCTGAGTGATGGACCACTGATGTCTTTTAGACATCTGTTCTCAGAGGACGTACTTCAGGTGCTGCAGGAGGCCAGGAAACCCAGTACCAGGAAATCTTACCTATCCAAATGGAAAACCTTTTCAATGTGGCGTCTTTCTCATGACCTGGACCCAGTAACGGTGGATCTCCCTCAGGTTCTATTAGACCTGTGTGAGTTGCTCAATTCTGACCATGCTTATTCATCTGTAGAAGCACATCTGTCAGCCATTTCAGCACGTCTGCCCCCACCCCTCCCCTGTTAACTTCTACATTTGAGGTCAAACAGTTCCTCAAAGGCGTCCTCCACTTTAGACCTCCCAGGAGGCCTGTGCGACATCTTTGTGCTAGAGAAGCTGACCCTTGCACCTTTCAAGACAGCTTCCTCTGGCTCCTTAAAACACTGCATCTGGAAAATTCTTACTTGTAGCCTAAATTTCTGCCAGAAGGGTCTCTGCATCAGGCCCTGATGGTCCCCCCCTCCTTTTGATCTTCCACAGAAACAAGATCTCCCTTTACACCAACCCAACCTTTATGCCCAAAGTGGTTAATGAGTTGTCCTTAAACCAGGCCATTCACCTTCCAACCCTTTTCTGTTCTCCCCAAAACACTAATGAGAAGATTTTGCACAGACTTGATGTGCACAGACAACTCAGATTTTTACCTTCACAAAACTAAACCTATTAGGAAATCGCACCACCTGTTTGTCTCATTCTACCCCAGGGCTCTGGGACTACTTGTATCCCAGCAAACCATTTATAATTGGATTTTCAAAGCCATTACTTTCTGCTATCTAATGTAGGAAACTCCCTCCCTACTCACTGAAAGCTTACTTCACCAGAGCAGTGGCTTCCTCTGGTGCTTTTCTCAGAGCTAGACACCAATTCTAACCTAGAGGTGGCTACGTGGACCTCTTTACCAAACATTACAAACTGGATTCCTTCTCCAGATGCAGGGCTGTGTTTGCCAGGGCCATCCTTCATGACTTCCTGAAAAATTAATCTGCTAACTCCACGTCACTAATAATGCAAAAACATGCACCAAAACCCAGCGGTAGTGCGAAATTAGGGCTAAAAGTTTTCCTGTACTCAAAAGTTGTAGTGAGCAATAACCAGCTCAAAGCAGTAATCCAAAACACACGATTTATTAGGAATGAACCAGACGTACACACAGTAGGCTTCACTTAATCAAAAACTTCATCAGAATAATGAACAGTCATCTACAAAGCAATTAAATAGTCCAATTAAAGTTCAAATGCACCAATAGCAGTCACTATATCATGAATTAATAAATAGCTACAGAGCACATAAAATCTACTAAAAAATGACAAAACGTTATGAGACCTAATAAAACAATATAATGTTAAGTGTGATTTTTTAACATATAAATTAATAGACTAAAAGTCCATATTCAAACATAAATACAATGGATGTTAAAACAAATAAAAAATGTATAAACATTATATGCACTTCATATTGTATTATCTATGGTCTTTTAATGCCCTCTAGTGGAGGAAAATGATATTTTTCCAAAATTTAAGAATTAAAAAGCTTAAAAACAATAATAGCAGCAAGTAGTGAAATATGCTTAAAGTTACACATTATAATTTAAAGTTTAGCAGATCTCATTTTCAAAACAGGAGCCAAACTAATCATGTCATTTAAGCCTGGGAATTTATTAGACTCTAAAACAATTTGCCAATATAATTCCCTGTAAGCAACCAAGGTCTCCCAACAACCACCCCTAGGATCTAAAGGGACCACCTCTAATTCAAAAAAATTGAAGAATGCTCCATCACAAGTAAGAGTGTGCTTGTACAATGAATTAGTGTCACGTTTAGTCCTGATGTCATAAAGGTGCTCGTATATTCTCTGTTTGATTTTTCTCTCACTTTTGCCAACATAGAAAGCTTCACATCTCCCACATAAGGCGATGTAAATAATACCATTGGTGTTGCAATTGGCAAAGGAACCTAGAGTTAATGTCCTATTACGAGCTACCAGGAAACAAGTACAACCAGTAATCAAATTCTTACAATAAGAACAGGCCCCACATCTAAAAAGTCCATGTTTCTTCTTTCTATTCTGGTCCAAGCGCTTAGTCTTGCTGGCTTTTTCGAGTAGACCTTTAATGTTACAACCCCTTTTGTAGATGTATTTTATATCCTTGTCAAAAATATATCTCAAATCGGACACCTTTGCAAAGTTGTTCCATTCTCTATCAAAAATCTTTCTCACCCTACCAGCCTGTCCATCATATGTTGTAATAAAGCCTGAGAAGTCACCGTTGTTGGGGGTATTATTAGTGGTCATAGTGTTGAACACTTTAAATTCCTTACCCAATATAGGTGCAAATCTACCTTGTCTTCCTTCAGCAACAACATGAAATATCTCATCTATCATATCAGTAGGGTAACCCCTGTCCAAAAACATGGACCTCAAATAGTCACATTCATTGATGAACAACTCCACGTCACTCTTTGCATGAGCTTTGGTACTCTCACTCATGTAAAGAATACTGCAACAGATGAAGAGAAGGACATAGAATAGTTGTGTAAGAACTTATCACAACGATGTCCTCCTCTTCTCTGCTGTAGAATTCTGCTCCACCCCCCTTCCCCACTTCTTATGATTCTTGGATGCATCGACTCTCCATTCCTTGGAGACTTTCTCCTAGGGCTTCAGTTTTGAGGATGATGCTCGCACATGTCACCTTTATGGCCTATGTGTGATAGCTGCCTACAAGGCACATACTGTGCACACCTTACAGCACTAAAAGACTTTGGTATACTGACCAACATCAGGTCACGTGGGCAGGTAGCTCCCTCATGTAAAGAATACTGCAACAGAGAAAAGGACATCTATCCTTATGTGAAGTTCTTATACAATTCTTTCTACCAGTTTTTATAAAACTCCCTGAAAGAGGCAACTATTCCTGAAGGACCAGAAGCATCAGCTTTTCTTATAATCCGTAGTATGCACTGAGGTCAGTCACCCTGGGCTGGTGGTTTTCATTTAATTAATTAATTTAATTAACATTTATTGACCGGGAAAATCTGACTGAGAGCCTATTTTCAGCAGGGGCACAGGAAGAAACACTCCAGATGCATGTCTTTGGAATATGGGAGGAAACAGGAGCACCCGGAGGCAACTCATGCGAATGCAGGGAGGAGGACATGCAGAGACTGCACACAGGAGGCAGCCCAGCCAAGAATCGAACTGGAGAGCCTATTGCTGTGAGGCGATAATGTTTAACTGCTGCACCACCCTTGATCTTTGCTCATTAACTTTATTCTAACAGGGTCATAGCACAGCCCTGTTAAGGTTAGAGTGTAATCACAAAACTAATGCATTTTTCTTCAGCCATCAGCAGCTTTTGTGGTGCTCCCACACAGTCAGGGATGGTTAAGCCCCCCCCCCCCCACACTACTGCCATGGGTATTGCAAGTACCTAAAGCTGGATATATTAGATTTAATAGGGAGAATGTCCACCAGCAGGAGTTAAGACAGAGGCACTATGTCAGTAGTAAGATATTTAAAGGAATTGTGAAGCCTTTTACTTGACAAAACAATGTTACTATAACCAAGGATACCTTTGAATTTTAAAGGATATATAAATATGAAGAGTTATGTAGATTATGGAGTATACAAGATTGCTCTACTAGCGTTTGTTGGTTTGACAGATATGTTACAGAATATCAAAGTAAGGTGACTTGCTGTGGGTAGGGGGTCCTCAGCTACTGCAGGGTTCCGCTGGTACTTAAAGTTGGCTGTGCTGCAGTTTATTCAGCATGACTTGCATGTCTTAATGCATATGCTTCCCATCAGCAAATATTGAGTTTCACCTGTTAATTTATTTTTTTTTTTTTTTTTAGAAATTAGAGAGAAGGTCATCTGGTTCAGCTGCTATTTTGGATTCTGGTGGGGAATCAAAAGAAAAGTTGTCTAAAGGAGAAAATCTACTACAACAGATCCAAAGTATCGCAGGCAATTCCAGCTGTTGTGACTGTGGACTAACAGACCCCCGCTGGGCAAGCATTAACCTGGGAATTGCTCTTTGTATTGAGTGCTCTGGAATTCACAGGTATAATGATCACATACGCAGCTTCTTGATTTGTTAAGGAATAGCTTGCATTATAGACGGTCTGTATTATTTTGCTGCATCATTTTATTTGTGTGCTCTTTTTTCTAGCTTGCACAGTCTCTAGCAAAGATATTAACAAGATTGATAAATGCTTCATAAAATGATGGCTTCAGAAATCAGCACTAGATCATAACTTTTTTCAAGGTGTTGCAAAAAGGTGATGGTGAGAAATAGAAACTTGGCACAAATAAGAGGACATTTTGTCCATAACCTGTAACATACAGGTATACAGTCTAGATACAGTGTGGAAAAACACTTCAGTATTATAGTAAGAACTCCGAAGAACAAATTGTAAGATAAATGGTCTCACAGGGGAGGGGGGCTTGGGGTACGATATGTTCTGTAGATGGAGTAAGGCTAAGATCAGTCTATTGGAAAGACTGAGCTAATGAACTTGGGAGCACAGGAGATGGGGATAATGAATTGGAGTGGGCATAAAACTTGGTTGTGCAGAAATGAGAGTATTCATATATAACACTTGTCTTGTCAACATAAGATAAAGGACTTTGTGTTTGTGTGCATCTCTCTCTCTCTCTACATGTATACAGATACCACATGGTCAGAAAATGTGGAAAGTGTCAATAGGTACAGGCTGCCTTGTTTAAGTATTTCTGAAACCTTTGGGCAAATTTAGTGGAAGGGACTTCGCTAGGATTGCCACCTCCTGCAATGCAGAAAACTAGACTAAAGTCACACACCCTGCACTACCCATAACTCCTCCCAGACCTAACCTATCTCCACCCACACCCATGCCCATTTTATGACGTAAACCTGTACATTATTAGGACAGAATGTCCCTTTTCATCCATTTTTATGCACCTAATCTATTTGCGTTACTCTTTTGTTGCAGTTTTAGAGCATCTCTTACTCCACTGCACTAGCGATGCTTTTTGTTACAAAAAAAAGACAGTTTGCTTTTTAACAAACTCCGACATTCTGTCCATGGTTCTCAACAGAATACAGGAGTTTGTATAGTGTTTTCCGGACTACTGGAGAATCGTTCTTATTTTGTGATAGTCTGGAAAAATACCGTGCGTGTGGCAAACCTAGACTTCACCCCCCAACCATCTTACAATATATGTAACCTACAGGTTTACACAACAACAAGACAATAGTCCCAAATAATTGCGACTTGCAAGTTTATTTTGTTTAATAAAGTGCAGTAGTCCCATATGTGCCTTTGTGTGTTTGCTTATGATGTGTGTATGCATGTATATATTTTATTTATTTATTTTACATTTACCGAGAAAGTCAGATTGGGCCGAACCCATTTTCAGCAGAAGCTAAGGGAGAAAAGCCCCACATAGTAACTATACATAAAAAAAACACAGGCATAATGTGTTATTTATACAATGGGTAAGAGACATGACAGATATAATTTAAGGTACTTGTACAGTAGGTAATAATTAGATAGATTTGGCTGAAGTAGGTGTTCGGTATATAGGGAAAGACTAGTCCGGTGATAACTATTTGTGAACATGACTGAGTTGATAGTAGAGTCGTAGAAAATTAGTTAAATAGTCGTAATTACAGTTGGCAATAAAAGAAAAAACTAAGATAAGCAAACTTATTCTGTAATCAATTTCTGTTCAGTTCTGTTAAGAGGAGAGAGGTAAAGTGAGGAAGAAAGGTCGGGATGATGACAAATTGAGGGAAGAGAGGAGTTTTTGATGGTGATAGTGAAAGGAAGTTTGAAATTAGTTTATTAAGGTAATAGGTAGGATACGAGTAATATGTGTGGTGTGTGTGTGTAATATATATATATATATATATATATATATATATATATATATATATATATGTATGTATAAAACTACATACATGTGGAAAAGTACACACGCATGTGTGTGTATATCTGTGTGTATGTGTGTGTGTATATATATATATATATATATATATATATATATATATAAAAATATGTATGTACATGAAATATATGTATATACACACGTGCAAGCGTGCGTATAAAGTATATACATCTATTGTAGAAGACTGTGACTGCTTTACAGATGGTAATGCACTGAGTAAAAGAAGGTAAACCCTTTTTTGCACAAAGGCTCTTCCCGTTAGAGGTAATGAATAACCTGTATTCACGAGGAATTGGTATGAAGCTAAGAAGTGCGAAGTAAAAAAAACTGTGGAAATCATAGAGATGGTCCATTTGTGGAAAGATGAGCTTTCATCTGTACTACAAATTACAGTCCTTTTACTCAATTGAAGGATTTACTGTAAATACAGCTTCCTAGAGACATTTTACTTTTACCTGATTAAGCATTCATTTTTTTCCCTCCCGCCACAGGACTTCATTCTTTGGCCCCACTACAAGTACCCAATCAACCTAGTCAGTCTACAGGGATGAGGACTGGCATTCCCAGTCTATGCAAGCTCCTTATGGCACATTCTTGCCTGGGAAGCCCCAGTGGCACATCTGTATCCTGGTGGTGAGAATTGCTGGTATAAGTTGGGCCTGTTTGCTGGTCCTGTAGGATAGCCTACTTTCTCCTTGGGTACCTCATCTTGTCATCAGTGGCTCACCAATTCTCTGCAGTTGCTACACAGAGCAGAGAATTTGGCTCACAGGTGTGAGTACACCATGACCATGTGGGCTGTTTAGATCTGTGCTTCATGGTAAACATGTAGTGCTTCCAGTAGGGTGCAGCCAAAGTGGTGGGCCTTTAGCAGCGGGCAAGTCTGCAGGGGGGAGCTCACACCCATCCTTTCCAGCTAGCTCCTGTTGGCACCTGAGTCAGTAATCAAACTTGGGTTGCCTGCAGAATATTAGCCCTGTATACTTTGTATAGCCTTTCTCTCTAGCAGATGTAAAGTGCTGCTTTAATTTAAACACAGAAGTATGTTCTGTTATTTTGCAACCATTAAGAAAAAAATTGAAATTGCAGGATATTTTGTGTTGTAATGTAATTATAGATACTTTGGAAATTATTGCTTTGTTTTGTATCCGTCTTTTCATATCTGTATTTGGTCAGTGCAACCAGGATGCCACGAAAAACCTGTGGATCAGCTTTGTGTAATATTGGCAGAGGCTCAACGTTTGACGGTGAATGTTAGAAGCAACAGTACACCTGCTGTGTCATCAGGGCTTGTACATTTTCGGTACCTTTTCTCTTGATGTTGTTTGACTATCATTGATGCTAAGTTTGTTGCTTTTACTCAAGTTTAATTTCAACTGGCTATTGAATCATTCCTGGCTGTCTTAACTTTATTTTTTAACTTGCATCGTTGATTGTGAAGTAAAACAAATTTTTGAGTTAAAATGTGATTTCATTCATTCTTTATTTTCTTGTAGGCCATCATTTTATCTACTTTTGTACCATTACCAGTGGATGTACTCTCTTTAAGTGAAGGTCTATTTTGCTGTGTATATTGATGGCAGTATGGACTCCCATATGCCTTGAATAAAATTATGGGCATCTGGTTTGCCTTGACCACAACACTAACCACTGTGTGACCTGCCTTTGCATAAGATTGCAAAAATTTTTATTACTGTTACGGAGTGGATTGTCTACCCACCCTGCTGACTACCATCTCTTTCAAAATTAAGAACCTTTTGTAATGGAAACTGTAATCAGGAACATTAACTCACCACTCCAACTGAGAAATACATAGGTTGGTTTTAAAGTTTGTCATGCTGAATTTTCTTATGAGGGCCAAGTCATTGAAGGTTTTTGACAACTGTTAATCCTACAGACTTCGCTACTTCATTGAGCAAGTTTGTGTTTGTTTGGCAGCCATTGCTTTGGGATGGAGTGATGCAGGTTTTGTTTGCCCTTGTAGGATGATGTGCTTGTTCAGGTTGCTGTTGTGATGGCAAAGCCTGGCATTATATTTATGCTGATGGTTTTCAGGGAGGTTTAGAGTTGGTCTTTGTGTGTGTGATGGTTGCTTATTTTTTCATATGCAGCATTGCAGGACACCATCCCAGTAAATCTGGTTGGTAAGTTTTTTCTTACTTTCCTCCTGATATGATCATTTAATTTTGAAAATTGATAGTATGCCCCTTAGATTAGTGTAGTGGCCACTGCTTTATTTTTTTTTTAGTGATGCAAAGTCCTTTGCTGATGGTCATAATTTTGGAAGTGAAAACTGAGAAAGTATGGACTTCTTGCAGTACGTTACCTTCTGGCATAATCTAACCTTGCACATCATCAACTGCACCCACGCAGTCTTACCCTTCCCAGCCTACAGACAGAAAATGATCAGGATTGCTACAGACACCAAGTTTTGTCCTATTTCTTATGCATTAGAGTTATGATCTAATTTAGTTCAAGCAGCTGCTTTTAGCTGTACTTTCCCATATTCACATAATTTCCCAAATTAGTAGTGTAGGGTGAAGGCATTGTCTTAATAGGGTCATAGGTAAGTACTAGGCGCTCTGCTGTTGCAGGCCATTTTAAGCCTAACCAGATTTTCATCGTGATACCCTGCTGCAGTCATCACACTTGGGTTATCCTGTCGTCAGGCGGTCCCGCTGTTGGCCGGAATTCCAAAGTCTTGGTCCAGCATTGGTTGCTGTCGCCTCTTCCCTGACGTCAGTGCGCCAGGGGTATAAATGCAACAGACGCCATTTTCTTCAGTTTTTCTTGCCGCGCGGTGCCTGAAGCAGCAGTTCGCAGGTGCCGGTCGGCTGACTCCTGAGATTTTCAAATTTCAGACCAAAGTCTTCTATAAAGCTAAGTACCCCATTGGGGAAACTTTTCTTGCCTCAGACCGATGTCAGAAAAAGTTAATAATTGTATTTCTTGTGGAAAGCAAATACCTCATAAGGATTTTCATTCTTATTGCATACCTTGCCTAGGCCCAGACCACGACGTCACTTGTCAGTTTTGTGCTAGGTTTAATAAGCGTACTATTAAAAGGCGCTTTGATTTCGCACCACACTACTTCAGTAGGAAATTTAACTACACCATGCCGTCGGAGCAACCGATTACCGGCGTGCACAAAAAACGCAGGGATAAGGACAGACAGCCCAGACCGAAGCCAGATTCCGAGGCCTCGGCCGATCCGGTTCTCCGATCCTCAGTGAGGCTCCGACGCAGCCCCCGACTACCGCAGATCTGGAACCCGAGACTGCTAGGGAAATTGACGGAATGTACCAGGCCGACGCAGCCTTTTACTTCAGGCCCTTCCGACGACTTTGCTACAAAAGACCCTGCTACAGAAACGCCATCGGTTTCTGAAGGCGTTTTCAGACAGACTACACTCACCATTAAAACGTTTTCTAAGTCGAAGACCCCTTCTAAATCTAAAAGGACTGCACTTCAGTCTCCTGTTCAAGGCCCCATGCCTAAGAAACAGATGCTCAAAATGGCTGAAGATTTGATTTCTTTAATCAGGGGTTCCCAGCCCCCTCCTGACAAAAGGCCTAGACAGGGGGAAGATTATGCATCCTCTGAGCAAATGTCCATTTCTTCAGACTCCTCTGAGGACCAAGACTACTACTTCTCTCCTTATGAAGATTCTGATGCTGAGGACTCTATTCCCTCAGCTTCTCCTCCTGAAGACTACTCCTTTGGGGAAACTTTACACACTATGAGGAAACATTTTCACTGGGAAGATCAGGACTACTCTGACTCAAAGAAAAGGCTCAGAGAGTTTCTTTTACTCCCCCAACACAGACCACTTGCCATCCCGCCAGTTTTGGACATTGTGGATGATGCCTATTTAGAATCCAGTTTTAACCCAGACTCTCTACCTCCTGCTCCGGCTAAGCCTGACAGATACTATAGAATGCCTGATTCCCACAAATTTCTTTACAAAAGCCCTGTAGCTGACCCAGAGACTATCTCACAGGGTCCCAAGGGGGCTAAGGCTTCTATGGCTAAAAAAACAGTACCTTCTAAGAGGGATTCCAGAGCACTAGACAGGTGGGGGGGGAAGGTTTACACTTCAGCTACACTAGCTATGAGGGCACTGAATTGTCAATTTCACATGCTTAAGTATCAGCAATTTCTAATCTCTCAGTTAAAGCAAAGAATAACCGCTCTCCCTCAACAATCTGAATTGAAAGAAGTACAGGATCTGTTGCACGCCACTGAGCAGGTGGGCAAACATACCTTACAATGTGGGTTTGATTCTTTGGAGGCCTCCTGCAGAGCAGCTGTCACTGGGTCTGTTATATGTAGGCATGCTTGGTTAAAAGAACAAACTCTGCCTGATCATGTTAAAGCAAAACTACTGGATGCTCCCTTACAGCAGGATGTTCTTTCTGGAGTTAAAGTGGAAGAAGTTTTAAAGAAAATGGAAGATCAGGCAAAATCTATGCAGACAGTCAAAGATTTCCTACAAGTACAACCCCCTCGCTTCATCAGAAACTGGCCAACAAAAAATTGGTCCTTTCCAGCCACTGACAGATCACAGAGGGGTAAATACAGACACCCAAGGGGCAGAGGACAACCACAAACCCAGTATAAACCTCGCCAATGGGGTTCTGTAACACAGAAGGGAGGAGAAGACAGGTCTCAAACCACCAGAAGGCAAACTCAATGACTTGCACCTCATCCAGCCAAGCAATACTCTCTTGGCAGCCCCCTTGGGGGGAAAACTCGCACTTTTTGCAGAAAACTGGCACATTGTCACAAAGGACAAATTGGTCCTAGACATAATTTTACGAGGATACAGATTCCACTTTCACACCTTGCCAATGAAAAGAGGAATGCCAAACCTGCCACAAAATCAATGGGCAGAGGCACAAAAGCAAATTACAGCTCTCATGGACATGAGAGCCATTCAACTGGTACCTACTCGAGAGCAATGCCAAGGATTTTACTCAAGACTCTTTCTAGTGCCCAGAAAGGGCAATGCCTGGAGACCAATTCTGGAGCTTTCAATTATAAACAATTAACTACAAGTACCCAAATTCAAGATGCTAACACTACAGCAGCTACTTTCCCATGTTGGGCAAGGAAGCATGGCTTGTAACATTGGACCTCAAGGAGGCATACCTGCATGTCCCTTTCAGACAAAGTTGCAGAAGATACCTCCGTTTCATTGAAGGTTCAACCCATTACCAATTCTCTGCACTGCCCTTTGGCTTATCTACTGCGCCCAGAGTTTTCACAAAATGCCTGGCACCAGTAATTGCATACTGCAGACAGAGGAATTCAAATATATCCATACCTGGACGACTGCCTCATCCAAGCAGAAAGCAAAGACATTCTCTTACATCATCTGGCCTTTGTAAAGCATCTACTAAACTGCCTGGGGTACACAGTAAACGAAAAGAAGTCAAAACTATTACCCTCACAAAAAATGACATTCCTGGGTGCCAGCTTGAATACAACGGCCCAGAAGGCATATCTTATGCCAGACAAGCAACTACAACTGACTCAATATTTCAAGACAATGGCAACAAAGACCCAATTAACTGCAAGAAAAATTCTGCAGGTTTGGGCTTCATGGCATCTTGCATACTAATAATATCATTTCCAAAGCTGCATATGAGGAAATTACAGTGGTACCTAAAAAGCGTATGGTCTCAACACAGCCACAGCTTGGACCCAATGATATCTCTCATTCCCTGCCTACAACAGGAATTTCTATGGTGGTCACAGGCATGTCACCTCAACAAGGGTCAGCCTTTCACCTTGCCCCCAGCCAGACAAACTATCGCAACAGACGCTTCAGACTACGCCTGGGGGGCACACATGGCAGGACAATGCATTCAAGGCCTATGGACTGCAGATCAAAGAAATCTGCACATAAATCAAAAAGAGATGCTAGCTGTACAGAATGCTCTGACAGCCTTCAAGGATCTATTACATCCAGGACAACTTGCAATAAAGATGGACAACACCACAGTAATGCGGTACATAAACAAACAAGGGGGTACACATTCTTACCCTCTATGCAGGCAAGCAATGACCTTATGGAACACAGCTCTGGCCTACCAAGTCCAGTTAAAAGCTCAATTCCTGCCAGGACAGAAAAACACTGGCAGACTACCTCAGCAGAAACATCAAGGATCCCCACGAGTGGAAACTAGATCCACAAATATTTGCAATGATAACTCAATAATGGGGTCTTCCAGACATAGACCTGTTTGCCAGTCCTCAAAACTATCAACTGACAAAATTTTGTACAAGGATATTTCACCATCAAGCTTGGAAAGTGGACGCTCTCTCTTTCAGTTTGAAAAACCTGATTGTATATGCCTTCCCTCCATTGCCTCTCCTCACAAAGGTTCTTTTGAAAGTCAAAAAGGAGAGACCACGACTGATTCTCATAGCCCCAGACTGGCCACGCCAGCACTGGTATCTGCTATTGAAAAATATGGCCCACAGCCCACCATGGATATTGCCTCAAATCCCCCATTTGCTCACACAACAAAGCAATCAGATTCTTCACAGCCAGCTCAAAACTTTAAACCTGGCTGCATGGCAAATCATCTAAACATCCAACCAGCTCCTCTTTCACAAGCAGTTCTGGATGTTATTCTGGAAGCCAGGAGGCCAAGCACCAGGAAGGCTTATTCGGACAAATGGAAAAGGTTTTGTGCCTGGAACCAAGCTAAAGGCCAGGACACATTTCAGCCTCACATGCCTCACATTCTACAGTATTTAACTGAGATGTTGCACAAAGGACTTTCCTTTTCCTCAATTAAAATCCATGCTTCAGCTATTTCAGCTCACTACAACACGGATCCACCTTTATTTTCACATCCTCTTCTAAGGCAGTTCCTCAGAGGGGCAAAAAACATTAGACCACCCAGGAGAGCTCCTACACCAACATGGGCCCTCAGTTTTCTTCTGGAAAAACTAACGCTACCTCCCTTTGAACCAGCTTTCTCTGCAGATCTTCAGTTCCTGTCATGGAAGACTGCCCTGCTCTTAGCAATAACTTCAGCCAGAAGAGTCTCAGAGTTACAGGCACTAATGGCAGTGGAACCTTTCCTCATTTTTCATCAAGAAAGAGTTTCTCTACGAACTAATCCTTCCTTTATGCCTAAGGTGGTTTCCAGTGTAGCTTTAAATCAAACCATCCACTTACCCACCTTCTTCCCCAATCCACAGAACAAAGATAAGAGACTCCTGCATTCCTTGGACATTCACAGGCAGCTTTGTTACTATTTGGACAAAACTAAGGCTTTCAGAAAATCTGACCAGCTCTTTGTATCCTATGCTACAGCTTCTCAAGGGAAGGCTATATCAAAGCAAACCATTTCTAAATCAAAGGACAACAAAGCAATCAGATTCTTCACAGCCAGCTCAAAACTTTAAACCTGGCTGGTGCCACCACAAAACCACCTTTGTTGGTGCTGCCTGTGAATGACCTGAGACGTACCTCCCTGGACTACATGAAAAGAGACCTAGAGGAGCTCTCCGATTATGTAGCCCAGGCTGGTATGACCCTGACCCTGAGCAGCATCTTGCCCTCACCAAGAATGATACCACAATACAAAGACAAGATGATCAGCTTTAACAATTGGCTCAAGTACTGGTGTCATTCTAAGGGGATCCAATGTCTGTCTGCCTGGGATGATATGTTGGACAAGCCACGCTGCTTCGCAAGGGATGGCTTACACCTGTCACCACTGGGCTTCCGGATATTGACTAAGGCTCTTGCCACCCCCATAGTGCCTTTTTTAAGCAAGGCTCAAAAGACAAACCCACTTCCTTAGAAAACAGAAATGGAAAAAAACTAAGGGTAATGCTGCTCAACGCCAGAAGTCTAAATCTCAAGATGCAGGCACTTGATGCACTCCTCAGCATGGAGAACATCAACGTATGTGCATTAACCTAAACCTGGTTCAAGGCTCCTGAGAGCACCCTAGCGCTACCAGGCTATACCTCGTATCATGCTTTTCGGTCCCAGAACCCGGGCCGAATCACAAAGGGAGGGGGAGTGTCCATATTCATAAAGGACACCCACACCTCCAGGTTAGTAGCAACACATGAAGCATCAGAGACCATACAGGTGCAACTAACCATAGGCAAAACTGCTATACAACTGGTAGCATGTTACAGACCACCCTCCCAATCTCAAGAACCCCACTCAGCCTTCCTGAAGACATTGGAGGATATGAATGCATCACAAAATACCATCATACTGGGAGTCTTCAACTACCCAAACATAGATTGGGTACATTATTCTAGCCCTAATACCCTAGCCCAAAGGTTCCTGGAATTCATAAATTCATATGCACTGGAACAACTAGTCACCTCTCCCACTAGGGGAGATAATATACTAGACCTGATCATCTCAGACATGGGGACAAAATGCTCCACTCCGGAAGTATACCCCTCACTAGTGAGATCTGACCACAAACTAATCACCCTGGATATACATATCCCACCTCCACCTCCAGCACAAAAGACCACAGTGAAAAACTTCTCAAAAGCAGACTTCACTCTTCTTAAGACTGAGATGGTATCCTTTAAGCCCACTGTGCCAGTGGGATACCACATCCCACAATGCTGAATCCTTCACAAATGCTTTCTATGGACATCTCCAAGAATGCATGGATCATGCAATCCCAAACAAATCCAAGTCCCTCTCCACCAAATGTAAGCGTCCTGTCTGGTGGACCTCAGCCATAAACAAATTGTATAACAAAAGAAGGAAGCTACTGCACGTCAGAGCGAAATCCCATGAAGGGAAGACATCTCTGATCAACATTAGCAGAAAACTACGTTCTCTCATAAAAATATCCAAGGCAAACTTTGAGAGAAAAATCGCTAAGGACATTAAAGATAACCACAAAGTCTTCTTCAGCTATGTTAGAAACCTGGGCAGAAACCTTCAGATATGCTCAGAGTTGGTTCACAACAACAAAAAATACACTGAACCCACAGATATTGCTAACATTCTGGCTGACGGGTTCAGTGCAAATTTCTCCCCTCCTTTTCCCCCAAAAGAAGAAATACTTATCCCAGCTGAATGTAATCTCCCTGTCATCTCAGATGTCCAAGTGAGAACCGCCCTAAACAAAGCAAAAAACACAGCATCAATGGGACCTGACGGTATCCCGGGGTGCGTGTTACGTGAACTCCAAGAGGAGCTAAATCCACACATAAAAATGCTATTTAACCTTAGCCTTACTTCGGGATATGTACCTGAACACTGGCGTACAGCAACAGTGGTCCCACTCCACAAGGGGTCGTGCCTCTACAGACCCTGGAAACTACCGCCCCATAAGCTTAACTAGCCTGGTCTGCAAAGCTATGGAAAGAGTCATTATGGAACTCATAAACAGAGACATAGGGGACCTACAGACACTTGACCCCACCCAGTTCGGCTTTGTAAAGGGCAGATCCTGCCTTTTAAACCTGGTTGACATTTTCGAAACAGTCACTAGAGCCATTGATGAGGGCAAAGCAGTCCATACAGCATACCTGGACTTGGCTAAGGCCTTCGACACAATACCCCACTCAGGCATCATAGATAAGCTAAACAGCTTAAAAGTAAACCCTTATGTCACTAGATGGGTTGCAAACTGGCTAAAGGACAGAACCCATAAAGTTAAAATCGCTGGAGCAATGTCAGACTCAAAGCCAGTCACAAGTGGTGTCCCACAGGGATCTGTCCTGGGACCCTTCTTGTTCGGCATTTATTTCTCAGATGTTAAAGCAAACATGGGAGGGCTGTGGCTGACAAAGTTCGCAAATGACTGCAAACTAGGCACCATAGTCGATACACCAGCAGAGACACACATCCTACAAAAAGGCCTCACTGAAACGGACAACTGGTGCCGTAGTCACGGCCTTAAACTAAATGCCAAAAAATGTATAGTCATCCCTTTTGGAAAAATCAAAATACCCACAAATTATCACATAGACAGCAACCCACTGAGTACGGAAAAAGTAATCAGAGACCTAGGGACCCAAGTAGACAGCGACCTCTCATTTGACACCCACGTTGCCAAAGTGGTTAGAAAAACATTCTACCTTGCACACCTCATCATGAAGGGATTCACATCCAGATCCAAGGATTTCATTGTATTCCTCCCTCATCAGACCCATGATTGAGTACAATGCCCCATTTGGTATGTACCTCACCCGGCATTTGCAACAGCTGGAGAGACCACAAAAGTACCTCACCAAAAGGATCAAGGGTCTCCAACATATGTCTTATTCTGCCAGACTAAAGAAACTTCAGCTCTATTCAGTAGCATACCGCCTGCTCAGAGGTGATCTCTGCCTGACGTGCAAGGCCATGTCCAATCAGGATCTGATGGACATGCTCCACCTCAAAAAATCCAAATCCATCAGGACCACGAGAGCTAAAGACTTAAACCTCGGCACAAGTATGAATAGGACATGCTGGAGGGATAGATTCATAACCCAGAGGCTTCCCATGCTTTGGAACAGGATCCCAGTTCAGATATGTAGAGCCCCTCACTGACTCTCTTCAAGAGAAATCTTGATGAGTGGATGGGAGATCGTAAGTTTACCCCAGGGGTCACATCTGTGTCACTGCTAGACAGGGGCACAGTAAACTAATTCTGTTATATAAGGGGACCTTCATTGTGTCACTACTAGACAGAGGCACAGTATTCTAGATTTATTCTGTACATTTTTGTACCATTTCATGGGGTGGCAAAAGCCACATCACTATGGCTAGGCTTACAAATGCCCCAGGGCAGATAGCCTAGTACTATACTATGAAACTATAAATGGATAGGTCATTGCATATGTTTCTGCTATACCCATCATGGGAAACCAGTTCCTGCTACCATTAGATCCCATTCTACCAGGGCAACAGCTACCTCTACAGCCTTTCTCAGGGGGGTTCCAACCAAGGACATTTTAGAAGCTGCTACCTGGAGTTCTCTACACACCTTTACCAAACACTGTCACTTACCTCTTTACTGAAAGTCCAGGGCAGGCTTCACCACTGCAGTTCTGCAGGGCCTTATAGCCTCCACTAACCCTCTATGATACCTCCCCCCTACCTTAGCTTTGGGATTCAACCCAAGTGTGATGACTGCAGCAGGGTAACACGATGAACATAGTACAGTTTTGTACCTACCATAAATGTAGATGTTAGAGTGTTCACCCTGCTGCAGTCCAGGTTACCCCCCCCTCCATCCCCTCTGATCTACTGGCTAAATCTCTTCTATGCCTTACTGATGTATTTGCTTATAACTGAAGGGATTTTGTTTGTGCAGTGGTTACTCCTTTTGGTACTAATTGCTGACCACCTTTTTGGGGGCACCTGACATCTGGGGCAAGAAAAACTGAAGAAAATGACGTTGGTTGCATTATTTATACCGCTGGCGCACTGACATCAGGGAAGAGGCGGCAGCAACCGACGTCGGACCAAGATTTTGGAATTCCAGCTGACTGACGACAGGATAACCCAAGTGTGATGACTGCAGCAGGGTGAACACTCGAACATCTACATTTATGGTAGGTACAAAACTGTACTTTTCCTTTGTTATGCTTGCATTAACCTATTCCATTTACTTGCATATTAGACTTGCCCATCCCATAGTTATTTTAAATGTATATTATCCGTAATGAAAAGAACTGGTATACCATAGATAATTTGAGCGGGCCCATACATGGTGTAAAGCATTTTAGGAGCTGCCTCTGTCCATTAGTAGAACAGGGAGCAGTCCTGGGGTAAATTTGTTTGCCATCCATAGATCCACGTTGTGCTTGAATATGAACAGGGCTGAACTTTGTTTTATGTGGATGGGAAGTCTTTCAGAGCAGCAGAATCATCTGCAGGATATACCTGTCTCTCTATACCATTCTGTTGATGTTGCAGAGGAGGTTTAGATTCCTAGATGGAGTATTTCTGATGCCGTTTGACTTTCTGGTATGCAGTAAATCTAGAAGTATTGGGTCAGGGGATACCTTGTATGCCAGAAGCCGATCAACTCTTAGCAGTCTATAGGATACTGAATATACAGTCATGGCTTTAAGTCTGTCAGTATAGGAAATGTTCTTTACACTTTGGCCCACAGAGGTACTTCACCTAAAGAATACAAAGTTAGTTCACTGTCCACTTAAGTCACCAAATCCCAAAAAGCTGGGTCAAATCTTAGGGGTGTATTGTCATTGTGATAGTTCCCTGGGTTAAATGATTTCCCAAAGGATACAGTAAGGAGTGTATTGTTAACGTGGTAGTTCCCTGGGGGGGCATATGACTTCCCAAAGGATGCATTAATGCATTTTTTGGCATTTAGTTTCAGTCCATGATTTTAGCACCAGTTATTTATTTGGGACAAACCTTCCTGTAGGATGAGTAAGTCATTTGGGGATTCAGTGACTGCTCCGAGCTTGCAGTCATTTGCAAGCTTAGTCGGCCAGAGCTGATCGGTATTAGCTTTTACTTCAAAAAAGTAGATGCCAAACAGGAAAGGTTCCAGCACAGAACCCTGGGGGAACTGCACTGGTGACTGGTCGCTCTGTGAAGAAACTTCCTCTAATTTGATTTCTTGCATCTTACTGTGAGCCATTTGCAGTCCGGTGGGTGACAGTGTTATTCCCAGTTTATTAAGCTTTTCTGCTGTACTTGAGTGGAGAATTGTGGCAAAAGCTTTAGCTAGGTTAAGGGTATGCGGCATGTGTCTATGTTCATCGTGTTTCACTGTTGCAGTAATTACACTTGGGTTATCCTGCTGGCAGGCTACCCGCAGTTGGCCTGAATTCCAAAGTCCTGGTCCAGTGTCTGTTGCTGTCGTCTCTTCCCTGACGTCAGTGCACCAGGGGTAAATAAGATGCAGCTAATGCCATTTTCCTCAGTCTTTCTTGCTGCCTGAAGCAAAAGCAGTTCACAAGTGCCGGTCGGCCGACTCCTGAGATCTTTGAATTTGAATTTCAGATCTGAAGTCTTCAATAAAGCTAAGTACCCCGTTGGGGAAACTTTTTCTTGCTCCAGACCAATGGACCGATGTCAGTAAAAGTTAACAATTGTATTTCTTGTGGGAAGCAAATACCTCATAAGGATTTTCATTCTTACTGTATTCCTTGCCTAGGCCCTGACCACGACGTTGCTAGTTGTCTGTTTTGTGCTAGATTCAACCAACGCACTAAATGTTGGTTCGATTTTGCTTTACATTATTTTGGACAAAGGTTTAATTATATAATGCCGTCGGAACAACCGATGACCGGAGTTCATAAAAAGCGCAAAGACAAAGATAATGACAGGTATCCGAGGTCCAAAACCGGCGATGAAGCCTCTTCTAGGCTAGTCACCGGTTCGCTGGTTCTCAGTGAGGCACTTTCGCAGACCCTGACACCCACTACCTCAGAGCCACAGGCCGCCTCTGACTCCCACGTGGAGACAGCTAGGCCTCTGGAAACTCAAGGTATTGGGCCTACAGAAACTATTCCCTCAGATGGGTCCGGAGCCACTGAGCAGGCATCTGCTTCTGAGGGTGTTTTCAGACCTACACAGCTTACTATCAAGACAACTTCAGCCAAGGCAAAGTCTAAAACACCTTTAAAGACAAAGAAACAAGTACA
This sequence comes from Protopterus annectens, assembly GCF_019279795.1. Lineage (NCBI taxonomy): Eukaryota > Metazoa > Chordata > Ceratodontiformes > Protopteridae > Protopterus > Protopterus annectens. Next base: position 740,384,288 of record NC_056734.1, on the reverse strand, counting down.
GCATTCTCCTGGACAGTCTTCTGTGCCTAAGAAACAGATGCTTAAAATGGCTGAGGACCTAATTACCTTGCTCAGGGGTTCCCATCCCCCTCCTGATAAAAGGCCTAGGCAAGACAATGACTATGACTCCTCTGACCAGGTTTCTATTACTTCTGATTCCTCTTCAGAACAGGGGTATTCTCTTCCTATGAGGATTCTGATGCTGAAGAATCTATCCATTCAGCCTCTCCTCCTGAGGACTACTCTTTTGGGGAAACCCTGCATACCATGAGGGAACATTTCCATTGGGAGTGCCAGGATTATTCAGAATCCAAGAAAAGGCTCAGATTTTCTTTTATTGCTTCAGCACAGACCTCTTGCTGTCCCTCCGGTGCTAGATATTGTTTATGTATTTTCTGAATCCATTCTCCTGATTCTTTGCACCCTGCACCAGTTAAGCCAGATAGGTACTACAGGGTTCCAGATTCACGTAAATTTCTTTATTTAAACGAGGTTCGAGAATGCAGTCGCAGGAGAAGTGAATCCTCTGTTAGCGTATGAGGTCATTTCCGATTCGACGGACGATGGTACTGTTGAAAGATTATAAGGGCCTATCAGTGCTTTTAAACCAAATGGAACTTGACTTAACGACCAACTGCAACGGCAGCATTTTGAGGTCTGCATAAATTGGAAAATTATTCCACGAGGATTGCGTGCATTAAAAATGCCGACCACAGGTACTCTTTACCCAGACTTATTGTATATGTGGCAACAGATAAATATAGACAAGTATACGCTATAAGGAACTTTTAAATGTTTATTTTTTGCCACAAGAAATGGCTCTAAGAGTGCGCGTGAAGGAACAGCAACTGCATTTATATGAATTGTATCCTTGTAAAGTATTAGATAGTATGTTTGAAAAATTGTTGGATAATGTCTATCTATACGAAAAAAAAGTTGTTAGAACAGAAACAGAATAAAATTAAAAGGGACATACAAGATTTTAATAGAGGGCAGGTCTTCACTTGGCCGAAGGTTAATGCTAAAATTAGCCAAGTGAAAACCGTAATAGAAGATGGAAAGGGTGAAACACGTGTTACAGATAATAAGATTAGAAGCAATACCTTGTCTGGAAGTATTGCTAATGATAATATTGTGAAAAATGGCATAGAAATTAGCAAAGTGGGTAATAATACAAATAAAAAAGGGAAAGTAATGGTTACTTCAGCAATAGTACATAATGAAAATGTTGATAACGAAATATCCCTATTAACACCTGAATTAAAAGATAACTTCAGTGACAAAGAGTTGACATCAGTAAAAGAATTCGATGTTATAACAGAAATAATAGAACAAGATATAAATGAATTTTTAGCAAACAAACCAATGTAGACCACCACAATCCTTCGATAAAACACTAATTTAATATGACAAGGCAAAATTCAACAAGCAGTTTTTAACACAGATAAGCGCTTTCGGGCTCTGCCCTTCTTCAGATGAAATAAAAATCTTAGTCACATTTAAATACCTAATTCAAAACAGTTTCCAACCAATCAAAATTTATACTGCACCCTCCTATCTTTGAAGGCGGGTTTCATAGGAACAAATTCATTTAGTCCTGGTGTCCTATGAGCTAAAAGCTCAAATTATCCACTTTGCTTCTTTTCTCTGTGGCATGTACTAGGCTACCCTTTCTTATACTGGGAAATACATTTGCAATAGCTCTAAATGTAAACTGATGGTCATTATTTACTTCTATATGTTTATAAAGTGCATTGTGCATATTACTAGTTCTTATGCATGAAAGATGTTGCAGAATTCTAACTTTAAACATATTTATTTTTCCCACATAAAATGCTTTGCATTGCTGACACTCAGCTAATAAATTATATTCTTTGTTCTACAATTGGCTTTTGCTTTAAAATGAAATAATTTCCCTGTTACTGGATGCTTAAAAACAATCTATTAATACAAATATAAATGAAGTATCAGTGAGAAAGAAAGCATCTAATATTAATCAAGATCAGATGGGATCCACTAGTTCTAATAATAAGACCCCTTTCCCTATAGTAGATCAATGAAGAGGGGGAAGGGACCGTTCTATGAGCAGGGGACAGCAGAAAGAGAACAGCCGACCAAGAGTATGCAGGACCAACCCTAAAGAAGATATGGCAAGGGACCAAAAATCCCTGATTTGGAACATATCTAAAAGGGAAATTATTATGGATGAATGTATAGTCTTGGAGAAAGGCTAGACTTTGGTAAGAATGAATGTGAGAGATATCCTTTTAGAAAACCCAGTACTTATATTCCTAACTTGCATCCATTGATAGATGCATATTCTAAATTGGTAGAACAGGAATTATATGAAAACGAAAGGAGGAACAGGGACAAAATATGGTTTGGAAACTTGAAATTTAAACAGCGGAAGGCATTGAGAGCATTGATTGATGATCAGAATATAATAAGGCCCGCCGATAAAGGCGGACCTATTGTTATAATGGATATGGAACGATATATTATGAGCAAGCGCAGTATGCTGAATAATGAGCAATACTACAGTAGGATTGAATTTAACAAAGTAGATAGAATTATTGAACAAGTATCTATAACATTAAACTTGTTGCATAACCAAGGAAAGATTAATGAGAACTTGCTTAACTACTGTCTGGTTAACAACCCCACTTTACCATGCATACAAGGGGTCCCCAAGATTCACAAACATCCTCTAGACCCACCCATGCGACCCATTGTCGCAGGGAGAGGGGTGGGTCACTGAACCTATATCTTTATATCTTGAATCTATACTTAGACCAGTAGTTAATAAACATCTTTATGTATTGAGAGACACTAAACAGTTCTTAATTATGTTATATGATTGTATGTCAAAGATTCCTAGTGAAAGAACTAACTGGTTAGTCACACTAGACGTTCAATCATTATTTACAACCATCCCTAACAAGGAGGGGATTGAATGTATTTGTAGGCGCCTACATGTAGATCAATCACATACACAAGCTTATATTGATGTGATATGTGGATTATTGGATTTAGTCTGGTCTAATGTCTTCACATTCAATAGTCAAGCATATATGCAAAAAGATGGCGTAGCTATGGGCACTTCTTGAGCCAATAGCTGTGCCAATCTTATGGCAGACTGGGAGGAGAGGTACCTATTTGAAATGAATGAGTTTAAAGAAAATGTAGAATTTTATACACACTTTGTAGATCTTTTCCTTGTCTGGAACTCAGAAGAGGCAGAACTAAATGAATTTTTGGGAAAGGTAAATTAATTTACACGGTACTTAAAATTTACCATGGCAGCATCAGAGAATTATATCCCACACTTGGGATGTATACGTGGAAAAGTTACCTAGTGGGCTCCTTAACACTGGCGTATACAGAAAAATTGTTATAGGAACTCACTATTGCGTAGAAATAGTATGCATCCAGGATTTATTTTTAAAAACATAGAGGACAAGCAATGAGAGTATCATGCTTGAACTCTACAGATATAGGATATTTGAATGAATTTGGAAATTTGAAGCAAAAATTACTGGATAGATCATATAAGCTAGGGGAAGTAAATGAAGAATTTCGCAAAGTAGAAGAAATGAGAGAAAATGTAGCATATCCATATTTTGCTAATAGGGGTGTAAAAACTCAACTTGTAGACACTGTAAATGGAAAAGAAATAAACAATAGAAATGATGAACCTGGAGAGGTCAGGGCATTAATATATCACACACAGGATGTGACAAATATACGCGAAGCATATCAAAAATACTGGGGAATATTGACAGTGGACCCCAGAATATTAGAAGTACTAGGTGCTGATCCAAAATTTTCGTGTAAGAATAAGATGAATCTATACAGAATGTTATGTGGCCCAAATAGGGTAGAATATGGACATCAAAATAGGTTAATTGGTGTAACTTGGCCTTGCCAGAAATGTACATATTGTACATCTATTGATGAAACAGCAAGGTGTACACATACTATTAGCCAACAGTGTTATACATTCTCAGCACAGGCTACATGTAATACGGCCCATGTTGTCTATCTAGCTACTTGCAGAAAATGTCCTGCATTCTACGTGGGCAAAACGGACAGACGACTAAGGGACCATATTAGAGAACATCTATATAACATAAAAATAAAATCATATAATAATGCCCTATCTAAACACATATTAGAGACATCCATGGATCATATATTTAAGTTTATGGTGATACAGAATAACCATGTAACTATTAGACGTGGTGATGTAATAAACAGGACCGAGCAAAATGAAATGGATTATTAGAATGAGAGCTGATCACCCACCGGGGCTAAATGATAGGATTCCTATCAAGCCTGCATTAAAGGCCAGGAAATTGTGAATTAATAAACTTGTATTCATTTACGATAACTGAGTGTAAGATATGGAAAACATTGAGTAACGTACATCAGCTGTTTAATTCTATGCAAAAGTATGTGTGCATACAATTTGTATCAGCTTTGGAATGGAGTGTACAATAATTGATCTATGATGAACATTAGATTAAATGAATTTTTTATATACATAGAAAAAAATTTTAAATCTTATTTTCTATATATTTTACAATTTTTATATAATTGAATTTAACTGTAAATATGTGATTTATTGCACAAGAAACATATGAGGCTAACAAGATAGAAATAAATTGTGCAATATATTATAATATTGTTTTTATGGAAAACTTCTTATGAAAAACTTTTAATATCTGTAAAGTTTACGGTATGAAAGGATAGAGTGGTTATGTTATATTAAGTCAGCTGATTTGTATGAATTGCTAGTACTAATTAACGCAAAGGCAGGAAATGACATCAATGTTAGTTATAAGAGAAATGTATATAAAGGTATTTAGTTTTGTTATGTTTTAATGGCCTGAGGAAGCCTTTGGGTGAAAGCGCTAGCCTGTTTTACATTTCAATAAAACTCTTTTTAGAACAGAGCAGGAGTTTTTTCTAAATATCCCTTGTGAAGTGAAAACCGCTTGTGGATTATTGCCTCTATTGTACCGAAAGGCTTTTGGAAAGAGAGCTATATTTTAAAATAAGAACTTTTGGACATTTCTAGTACTTTAATAGCTTCTGCAAGAGACTGTTATCTGCCACTACGCCTTCCCGACATTTGCTTCGTATTTTATCGTTCAGATTTTCAGGGAGGGGTACTCACGAAGTGGTGACTTTGTTTCTATTATTTTTTATATTCTTTATAAAAACCCTGCTGCTGATCCAGAAACTATTTCTCAGGGTCCCAAAGGGGTCAAGGCTTCCACTGCAAAAAATCCTGATCTGAAGTAGTTACTTCATTTGCTCTGCAACCTGTGGGTATCGGATCCGATCTCGGATCCAAGCTGGCAGCTTCACAAGCTGCAAGATCTGAGCTGCTAGCTCCTCCCCCCTACCCATAATCCCCTGCCACTAACTGTATTACCTCAGATCGTTTTTGCCGCGGCTGTAGACAGCTACTTTTTGAAGAGCTCCTTAGCTGACTGGTGAGATTGGTCCTTTTTTTCTCAAAAAAAGCTTTTTCATAGTGTTGATTGTGGTGTGTGTGTGTTCAGAGACCTATAGCCAGTATAGTTTGTTAAAATAGTTTCCCTTTTTTTTTTTTTGTGTAGTGTTTGTTTTTCTGTGTCCCCCCCTCCCCCACTTAGTGTTTGGGTGTGCGTGCGTTGTGGTAGAGAATGGCTGAAGGGCCCAAGGCCATTTTTTTCAAAATGTACTGAGTGTGGCCATAAGCTTCCCCCTGCTGATGGCCACACTCAGTGCGTGTTATGCCTGGGGTGGCTCATTTATCAACAGACTGCCAAATCTGTGCAGCCTTTAACCTCCGGGCACTTAGGGACAGGAAGAATAAGCTAATCCTGGCGGGTTTGCTTTCCCAGGATTCGGCTGCTTCTTCCTCTCCCGCCAAGGCTCAGGCTGTCTCTGCAGCCCCAGTGCCTTCCCTTCCCCCCGCTCAACCGGGGACTCAACCTCCTGCTTCGGACTTGATTTCGGGGGACTCTGGTGCCTCTTCCTCTATAGAGAAGAGGCACAAAGATAAGGAGACATAGGTCTCATAAAAGGCGGGCTGAGACTCAACCCTCAGCCCCACCATCTAAGCTAGCTAGCTCTCCCTCGAGGGTTTCCAGATCCTCCCCCTCTCGGCTCCGTTCGCCTCATTTTTTGTCGGAGGAGTACCGGTCTCCCTCGATCGTCGAGGCGACCCTCCTGGCCTGCCTCGACAACTTCATTTAGGTCGACCAGGAGCCTCACCGACGCCGATATGGATCGAATGATGTGACGAATCCTGCAGACCCAAATGCAGATTGGGGGTGCTCTTGCCTCTCCCCCCCCCCTCGGGGGGGGGGGGAGTGTGGCCTCTGTCTTTGCTCCGGTCACTCCTTCTCCAACCCGTTTTCAGGTTTTGGAGTCATCGGATCCAGGCCCTTTTGGAGCCGGGGTTTCGTCGGCGCCGATAGCTCCGGTGTCTTCGCCAGCCATGCCCTCGAGTGTTTCGGATCTGAGTTCTCGGGGCTGAGCGTCTGATCCGGGAGAGTTGATGTGTCTTTAGTGCCGCTGAGGTCGGAGCACACTTCTCTCTCGGATCCGACCGCATCGGCTCCGACTCCAGTCCCTATCTTGGAGCCGAGGAGATTGCTCTCGGAGCCTGGGGAGAGTAGATCTCCTTCAGCTTTTAAGGTAGTGGAGAGGGTGCTGTCGAGATCCTCCAAGTCCCCGGTCCGGGCTTCGGATCCTCCCACACCCCCGCTGCATATGGGTCTATCCTCTGCCATCCGTCCATTGGGACAGTCTGCCCAAGCCCTCCAGCCCGTTCCCGTGGAGGAACAGGAAGCCGTTGACGAGCCCTCCTCGGACAGTCCCACCGAGGAGGTCCCTCGTAAACGGAGCTGTAAAAGGAGGCACCTGGACTCCCCTGAGTCAGTCACCACAGACACTGATTTGGACGAAAGGGAAGGTTCCCCATGGTCATCTCCCGAGGATGTCTCCTTCGGAGACATCATGGAGATGTTGCATATTAGAGGGGGGTGGTCTGCCCAGAAATTTTCCTCATACTAATCCGTCTTCTGGAGGCATTTGAGGCAGGCCCGTCTACCTCGTGGGTGTCCCCTCCGGCTGACCCCCTGGTAGACCTTATTACTACCAGGGCGTGGAAGGAGCCCGACACCGTGGAGCCATTCCCGAGACGGCCCGACAAAGTCCTTAGACCCCCCCATCAGATAGACAGTCGTGGGCCAAGGGGTCTCCAGTGGATGCCATGTTTCGCGGAACCCTTCAAGGCGTCCTTCGCGAATGCGCCCTTTGGGTCTTTGCTTTTTCGCAAGACCGTTCGCGAAACACTGGTCCAAAGCGAGGAAGACGGGAAGACACTGTCTGCCGTCTGGGTCTGCTTCTCTAATCCCCAATGATCCTTCTCAAGAAATCAGAGGGGACAAAAGAAGTTGTGGTTCTGCAAGTCTCAGCAATCCCATCCAGCTTCGGACCCCTCATCCTCCAGAGGCAGAGGAGGACAAGGTGGACGTTGGCCCAGAGGCAGAGGGGGGCTGTGTAATTTCGGGTCGAGAGCCTTTCTCGGACAGACCCGCGCAGCAGCCCTGAGGGCTTACCCGACTGTCCATCTCTGGAGGCAGTCGGGGGGGCGGTTGACAGAGCATCTGTCAAATTGGGAGTTCATTATGACAGATCGATGGGTGCTCCGGATCATATCCAGAGGTTACTCCATTCCCTTCCTAGGCCTTCCCTCTAGAAGCAGACGCCTCCTCGATGTTCCACCCGATCAGAGAGAGGCAGCGGCTTCGGAGGTTTCGAAGTTGCTAAGAAAAAGAGCCATCCAGCCCGTCCCCCCAGATCAGTCCGGATTGGGTTATTACTCCAGGTTCTTTTTAGTGCCAAAGAAGACGAGGGACCCATGACTCATCCTAGACTTGTCCGCTCTGAACCTGTTCATCCCCAAGGAAAAATTCCGGATGGTCACATTTTCAATCAATTCTCCCCTTGCTGCAGGAGAATGACTGGATGTGCTCTATAGACCTCAAGGATGCATACTACCACATATTGATGGACAGACTGTCCCGAAGGTTTCTCCGCTTCCGGCTGGGAGCCAGTCATTATCAGTTCAGGGTTCTTCCGTTCGGCAACATAAACACCACGAAGAGAATGATAGTTCAGGTTTTAGTGTGTTCTAGCCCCCCCCATTTTTAGTAAAGGAATTATAAAAAGCAGCAAGTAAAGTTAGAGACAGAAGATGATTATTATTGAGTATCATACTTTTATTCCTAAGGGAATGAAATTATTTAATTTAAAAATAATTTTATATTTTGTTGTGTATGTTGTTTAAAAAAAAAATGAAGTTTTTAATAATAAAATAAGACTAATATTTAGAAATTTTTGTAAGTGGAGAAAAAAAAAAAAAATTTTTTTTTTAAATCAACAATGATATGTCTTTTCTTTGATTATAGTTTAGTGGTGTGGTGAAAGAAAAAAAATGTTCGACATTTTAATTATTAATAATATTATTTATTATTAATTAATTAATGCATATATAAAAGAACTCTAAAATGTTAAAGTATATCCCATTGAAGGCGAATATAGGCGAGGAGAGATGGGATGGAAAAAGAAGGATGTTCTGTGTCTTTGTTTGTTCCTTTCCTTTGTGGTGTTTGTTCTTCCGTTCGGCCTCACCTTAGCCCCCAGGGTGTTCACCAAAGTCATGGCAGTGGTTGCAGCCCACGTGAGACTTCAGGGGATTCAGGTTTTCCCGTACCTAGACGACTGGCTCCTTACTGCCGCCAACAGGCATCAACTCTGCGTTGCAAGAGATTACGCGTAGGCATCTCAGTGAATCTTCAAAAATCCTTCCTTCGCCCCGTACAAGTATTATAGTTCATAGGGGCCAGATTGGATACCCGTACTTCTCGAGCTTTTCTGGCGTCGGACAGGCTGAGCAGCTTGTCGCTTCAGGTGCTTATTCTTCTTCAGAGCCAGGCTCCTGCGGCGGAGTTAGTCCTGAGGGCACTAGGGTCTATGGCAGCAGCAATCAGTCTATCCCTTCATGTACGCCTGCAAATGCGGATTTTACAATGGACCCTCCAGGTTCAGTGGTCACTATTACTCCACCCGTTAAGCTCTCCGATCCCATTGAGCAGAGTTTGCAGAGACTTCCTTCTTTGGTGGCTTCACTCTCGAGAGCTGAGGCAAGGGAGACCCTTTGTGATTCCCCCACCCCAAGCCACGTTGACCACGGATACTTCTTGCCTCGGGTGGGGGGGGGGTATTGTTCGGGCAGAACTGTCCAAGGCACGTGGACTTCCCTAGAGACCGCTCTGCATATCAGTGTCCTAGAGATGAGGGCGGTGCTTCTAGCGTTGCAAGCTCTCCATGACTTTCTACCTCTGGGGACTATTGCAATCCAGACAGACAATATGTCGGTAGTCTGGTACATAAACAGGGAGGAACCAGGTCTTATCCCCTTTGTCGAGAAGCTATGAGAGTGTGGGAATGGGCGATATCCACCAACCGCTTTCTAGTAGCAACGCACATTCCGGGATGGTCCAACATATTAGCGGACAAACTGAGTTGGATAATTCTCACTCCTTACGAGTGGTGTCTCAATCCATCAGTTGCGAAGCAGATCTTCTGCAAGTGGGGTTGGCCTCGCTGCAATCTTTTTGCTTCTCCATTAAACAAAATGCAGCGAGTACTTCGCAATACTTCCCCCCCGAGGGGGAGACTCCCAGCGACACTCTAGTTCATGCTTGGCCTCCCGGTCTTCTTTATGCTTACCCTCCCCTTCTGCTTATGACCAAGTTCATACAGAAAGCCTCTCAGTTGGGGAGCAAAGTTATCCTCATAGCCTCATTCTGGGCTCGCCAGATCTGGTTCCCATACCTGCGGTCTCACAGTTTAACTCCCCCTTGGATACTGGAACCCATTCCAGACCTGATTTCACATCCCGCAGGATGTCAAACCCCGAACCTGGTAAACCTCAAGCTTGCGGCTTGGTTGATCCAGTTCCACTGATGGCAAGGACTCCCGGTATCTCATCACCAGTGAAGGCCATTCTGGTAGCGGCCCATAAGCCGGCTACCAGGAAAATATGTAATAGCAAGTGGAAACACTTCTCCATCTGGGCAACAGACAAGGGCCTGGATCCTTTTACAGTTCCTACTCCAACAATCTTGAACTTCCTGTCGCTGATTTTTCGGCAGGGAGCAAGTGCTTCTACGGTTAAGGTGCAGTTAGCAGCCATTTCCCATTTTCATGTGGGAGATGGACTAGGGTCATTGGCATCCACAATGTTATGCAAAACTTTCTTGCGAGGCATCTTTCTCTTGAAGCTTACTGTGAAAATGGTGATGCCCCCATGGGATTTGACACTAGTCTTGCAAGCCCTGACGAATCCACCCTTTGAGCCTGCAGCCTCGATTCCTTTAAAATTCCTGTCCTGGAAAACAGCTTTTTTGGTAGCTATTACTTCTGCCAAGAGGGTTTCGGAACTCCAAGCACTGTGTATGAAACTCCCTTATCTCATTTTTCACAGGGATAGAGTGTCTCTCAGGACTAACCCGTCTTTCTTACCTAAGGTGGCTTCGGAATCTAATATCAATCCGTCAATTTGCCCGTGTTCTTTCCAATTTTTCAGAATAAGGGGGAGTACATATTGCACAAACTGGACGTACACAGGCAACTACATTTTTACTTGCACAGAACTAAGGATTTTCGCAAGTCTGATCAGTTGTTTGTGTCCTTTGCAAAGTCAGCCAGGGGAAGGGCCATTTCTAAAGTGACCCTAGCAAATTGGATTCGTCAATGTATAGTTCAAGGGTATGTATCTTCGGGCAAACCAGCTCCTATGGGAATACACGCTCATTCTACCCGGTCCATCGCCACCTCAGCGGCTTTCTGGTCCAGAGTTCCCTTGGACGACATATGTTCAGCAGCTACCTGGTCCTCTTCTCATACGTTCATTTCTCAATATAAACTGGATATGATATTGAGAAGTAGGGCTCCTTTTGGCTCCGCAGTGCTTCGGAATATCCTTCCATAAGGCCACCCAGGTTTATTGTCTAGGTAGCTGTGGACTCTGTCCCACAGGTTGCAGAGCAAATGAAGTAACTACTTCAGATAAGATATGTACTCACCATAACGTTCCATCTGAGTAGGTACTTATTTGTCTGCCACCGTCCCTCCCTGCCATCCCCCTAACCTTTTCTTGGGTTTTCTTCTGGTCACCTGAAATTTTGCTGCCTTGAGGTTAGGTCTTCAGTATACCTCTGTCGAGGTTATGATTTAGATTGGACAAAATCGATCTGAGGTAATACAGTTAGTGGCAGGGGGTTATGGGTAGGGGGGAGGAGCTAGGAGCTTGGATCTTGTTACTTATGAAGCTGCCGGCTCGGATCAGAGATTGGATCTGATACCCACAGGTTGCAGACAAATTAAGTTACCTACTCAGATGGAACGTTATGGTGAGTACATAACTTTTTTCCCTCTGATAGAGATTCTGGAGCACTGGACAGATGGGGGAAAGAGTTTACACCTCTGCTACTTTAGCTGTAAGGGCTTTAAACTGCCAGTTTCACATGCTTAAATATCAACAATACCTAATGTCTCTGCTAAAACAGAAAATGTTGACAAGCTCTGAATGTCCTGAAAACAAGGAAATGCAGGATTTATTGCATGCAGCTGAACAAGTGGGAAAGCATACTCTGCAATGTGGTTTTGATTCATTAGAGGCTTCTTGCAGAGCCGGAGTTACAGGTTCTGTCATTCGAAGGCATGCTTGGTTAAAAGAACAGAGTTTACCTGATCATGTTAAACCACAATTATTAGATGCGCCATTACAGCATGATACTATGTTTGGTGTTAAGGCAGAAGAGGTGTTAAAGAAAATGGAGGATAAAGCAAAATCAATGCAGACGGTAAAGGATTTCTTACAGGTTCAGCCACCCAGATTTAGCAGGAACTGGCCTTCTAAAACTTGGTCCTTTCCAGTGTAAGTCAGGCCACAGAGGCAGATACAGACACCCAAGAGGCAGATCTCGGCGCCAAGGCTCATACAGATGTAAACAATGGGGTGCTTCAGCCTCCAAAGGCAGAGAAGACAAATCACAACCATTTAGGAAACAGTCTCAATGACTTCCCACTACCAATGCCAAGCACTTACCTTTTGACAGCACCCTTAGGGGGAAAACTAGCACTTTTCTCACAAAATTGGCACATGATCACCCAGGACAATTGGGTTCTGAATATTATTTCTCAGGGCTGCAGGTTCCACTTTCACACCCTCCCAAGGGCAAAAGGTATACCAGACCTGCCACACAATCAATGGGCAGAGGCACAAAAACAAATTTCTGCTCTCATGGACATGAGGGCAATTCAAAATGTACCACAACAAGAGCAGGGGCAAGGCTTTTACTCAAGACTTTTCTTGGTACCCAGAAAGGACAAAGTCTGCAGGCCAATACTGGACTTGTCTACACTAAATACTTTCCTGGACGTTCCAAAATTCAAAATGTTGACACTACAGCAACTTCTACCCATGCTGGGCAAGGAGGCTTGGCTCATTACTTTGGACCTCGGAGGCATACCTGCATGTCCCAATCAGACAATCTTGTAGAAGATACCTCACATTCATAGCTGGCTCAATGCACTACCAATTCTCTGCACTGCCATTTGGCTTATCTACTGCGCCCAGGGTCTTCACAAAATGCCTGGCACCAGTAATTGCATTTTGCAGACAAAAAGGAATTCAAATATATCCCTACTTGGACGACTGCCTCATTCAAGCAGAGAGCAAGGACATTCTACTAAAGTATATGGCATTTGTAAAAAGATTACTAATTTGCCTAGGGTACACAGTAAACAAAAAGAAATCAAAACTAGTGCCCTCACAAGAGATAATATTCTGCGGTGCAAGCTTAAATACAACTGCCCAGATGGCTTATCTCACTCCAGACAAAGGCAACTGACTCGTTACTTCCAAATGATGGCAACAAAGACCCAGCTACCTGCAAGAAAAATTCTGCAGGCTTTGGGCTTCATGACATCCTGCATTCTGCTAATTCCATATGCAAGACTGCATATGAGGAAGCTACAATCGTATCTAAAAAGTGTTTGGACTCAATATTGCCACAGCCTGGAGACAGTAATCACTCATTGCTTGCCTACAACAAGAGTTTCGGTGGTGGGCTCTGGCCTGTCACCACAACAAGGGACAGCCTTTCACTTTACCCACAGTCAGGCAGACACTAACAGATGCATCGGATTATGCCTGGCGGGCACACATGGCGGGAAAATGTATTCAGGGCATGTGGCCGGCAGACCAAATGCATCTTCATATCAATCAAAAAGAGATGCTAACTGTACAGAATGCCCTGACAGCCTTCAAGGATATACTTCATCCAGGACAACTTTTACTAAAGACTGACAATACTACAGTCATGGTACATAAACGAGCAAGGGGGCACACATTTCTACCCCCTCTGCAGGCAAGCCATGACTTTGTGGAACACAGCATTGACCTATCAAGTACATCTACAGGCACAATTCCTGCCAGGAAAGAAAAATACTCTGGCAGACGAACTAAGCAGAAACCTCATGGACCCTCACGAGTGGAAGCTAGATCCACACCCCTCAACTGCCAGTTACAGAGATTCTGCATAAGGACTTATCACACTCAAGCATGGAAGGTGGATGCTCTGTCATTCAGCTGGAAAGCCCTGACAGTTTATGCCTTTCCTCCACTGCCTCTCCTCCCTCAGGTACTCCTAAAGGTCAGACAAGAGAAGCCAAAAATGATTCTGATTGCCCCAGACTGGCCAAGCCAGCACTGGTACCCAATCCTAAAGAACTTGTCTCAAGGCCCAGCCTGGACTTTACCTCAGATCTCTCATCTTCTGACCCAACAAAACAATCAGATCCTGCACAGCCAACTCAGAACTTTAAATCTAGCTGCCTGGCGAATAATATAACCACTCAGAATACACCTCTCTCTAAAGCAGTTATGGATGTCATTTTGGAGGCCAGGAGGCCCAGCACCAGAAAATCTTATGCAGAAAAATGGAAAAGATTCTGTGCTTGGAACCAGGCACAAGGACTTGAACTGCATGTTCCAAATATTCCTCAGATTTTGCAATACCTAACTGAGATGTTGGACAAAGGCCTATCCTTTTCATCTATTAAGAGCTGAAATGGCAGAGGCATGGATCATTACAATACGGAACCTCCTATTTTTCACATCCACTGCTAAGACAGTACCTCAGAGGGGCCAAAAACATAAGACCCCCAAGGAGGGAACTGATACCTACATGGGACCTCAATTTTGTCTTGGAAAAACTCACACTGTGCCTCCTTTTGAGCCAGCCAATACAGCTGAGATAAAATT